>NW_012148030.1:3041137-3064974 GCF_000956105.1 Propithecus coquereli
TGATTGCCTTTGGGGTCTTCTTCATAAATTCTTTGCCTAGGCCAATGTCTAGAAGAGTATACTTTTTTTTAAATAAATTATTTCCACAGTCCCATGCAATGTACAAGTTGTTCATTGAAATTTTCAATACCACACAAATGGGAATCTAAAGAGACTCTAAAGAAGTTAATACTTAGCAGAGGTTAAAGGAACTCACAAGGGTTGTTGAGTCAACAGGAATTAGCAACAGCAGAAGCCTGAGGGGACAAAGTGAGGGAGTGTGTTAAGAAGTCAGGGGAGAGCTAGAGCCCTGGAGAAAGGCTCAGAGGACCAGACGGAGGAACAAGGCAGAGTGGGAGGAGGTAAGGCTGGCCTAACCTCTCACCTCCTGCTTCCCACCGATGCCTCCCTCACTGTCTAAATGCAGCCAGAGCTAGAGGGCAAGGATGGCCTGCAGCACAGCCCATGGGGGTCACCTCCCCTGACACAGAGCTGGACAGAGGAGGTGAAAATGGGTGGAAGGGGAGGGGCAGGGAAAGGATATGGAAATAAACAACACTTTTTTTTTTTTTGGTAATGTTTAAAAAAGTATCTTAATTTGGGCTGCTATAATGAAAATTCTATTGACTAGGTGGCTTAACCAACAAAAATTTATTTCTTATAATTCTGGAGCCTGGGAAGTCCAACATCAAGGTGCTGGCCAATTCTGTGCCTCATGAGGGCTCCCTTCCCTGTTTGCAGATATTTGTCTTCTTGCTATATCCTGACATGGAGGAGAGAAGGAAGGAAATCTCTCTCTCATGTCTTCTTACAAGGGCACTAATCCCATCATGAGGTCTCCACCCTCATGACTTAATTACCTCCCAAAGGCCCCATCTCTAAACACCAGCACATTGGGGATTAAGGTTTCAACATAGGAATTTTGGGAGAAACACAAACATTAAGTCCATATCAAATAGTAAAATGGAAACCTTTTAAGTATCTGTTAGTTAAATTATGACAAAATCATACACTGGAATGTGAAGCAGCATTGAAATTCAGTGTAGTGACAAGTGGAAATTTTCAGTAGGTATTAAGTGAAAAGAATATGAAAACAGCATATTCAGGAAGATCAAAATATTTTAGTAGTGTATATGCAATAAATATGCGTGTATGATGTTATTCTCACACACAAAAAAACTAGAATGAAATGCAGCAACCTTTGAACAGTGGTATCTCCGGGTGATGGTTTAGGGTGATTTTTATTTTCTTTACATTCTCCTGGGATTTCCAAATTTTCTAAAGGAGCATAATTACTGTATTTTTGTGATCTGGAACAATGTTTGTGTTGTTTTTTATATAGCTGCAGGGCTATATTGAGTGTAGAGAGAGATGTAACCAAGTTCGTTTTTATCAGTCATTCACTGGCTCTACAGTTAGCTTAAGGGTCATTGTTTACCCATTTCTGCAGTGACCAGGCACCTGAGCTGCATTTCTTAGTGCAGTAAAAATTAGACAAGTCAAGGCTGGGCATGGTGGCTCATGCCTGTAATCCTAGCACTCTGGGAGGCCTAGGCAGGTGGATCGCTCCAGGTCAGGAGTTCAAGACCAGCCTGAGCAAGAGCGAGACCCCGTCTCTACTAAAAAATAGAAAGAAATGATCTGGACAACTAAAAATATATACATAAAAAAATTAGCCGGACATGGTGGCGCATGTCTGTAGTCCCAGCTACTCGGGAGGCTGAGGCAGTAGGATCGCTTGAGCCCAGGAGTTTGAGGTTGCTGTGAGCTAGGCTGATGCCATGGCACTCTAGCCCGGGCAACAAAGTAAGACTCTGTCTCAAAAAAAAAAAAAAAAAATTAGACAAATCAATAAAATGCTCTTCTTTTAAAATATTTCACTAAGAAACCCTGAGGTCCTGGAGAATGGCCTGATTTCCTATTGATCTTTTTATTGTCGCAATTATTTCCTCAAACATGGTTAGTTAATTCAATTCCCCACCACCCACCTTTCCCTGTCGTCTATTACATTTGGTCTCTGTTAAATATGAATCTTTGGTGGCACTTGCATTACTAAATTGACAATTGCGTGATGCTTTATTGGCTCCTGTAAGAATGGAACATATTTCTTAGGAACCATGGAGATGATAGCCATCGTTTTATCTGCTTAACCACCTAAGCATAGCCACTTTTGTGTGCTCTTGTCATTTTAATCTTAACAACAACAATCTGTCTGTTTCATTGTTTTATTCTTTCTTAATAGAAAGAATTTCCCCTTACTGTCTTACTGATCTACAATCATCTGACCATGATGGCCTCTTGTAAATGGAATTATCTCCAGTGATTTGATGACTTCTCATATTACTTATCATTTCGGTAAATCCATTCCCTCTCCCTGGCTTGCTTTTTAACCTCCAGCTGCTACCTAATTATTAGTTCTCGGATGACTGCTTCTGCAACATTACCGTAGTCCTTGCTTGTAGTAGATATTAATAATACTAAGCAGTTTGTAAATGTGCACAATGTTAAATGCATATAAAAATTATTGTTGATACCCTAATTGTAATCATAGTTTTGCCACTTGTAAGATTTTTGTGGTTGCAAGGAGCAAAATTCAGCTGAAGGTGAGTTCAGCAAAACAACGAACCTTGCGGCGGGGTAGTCCTAAAACACATACAGAAGGAGTCTTTGACAAGGCTTCAGGACAAAGAGGCAGCAAGACCTCCAGAAGAATTAGAACTGTGAACTGGAAAACCAACAAGAATCCAAACAGTAGTTTACTCTTTTTCTCCTGTTATTGCTTTTCTTTCTATCTGCTTCCTTCTTCATTCTTTAGAAACAATCAGTTAATTCTCAGAATGGCAGAAGGTGACTTCCCACTCCTTTAAAGTTGACAGGCTATAGCTGGAACCCACCAAACTCTCTCAAGTTCTCTTTCAGCTTCTCAACTTTCTGCTCCCAATTATATTCTGCCCCTCCCCATCCCACTTCTAAATTCCCGGGACAAGAACTCCACTTGACCCAGCTTTGATCTAATCAGCAACAGCCAGAAGCAGTGCTGAGATGTGTCTCTCTCGCTGCCTGGAGACTTCCTCTGTACCCTGTGATCATTGTGAGGTGCTCAGACTCCTTAAGAGGTATTGACCATAGTTGCTATGTAGTTGATGCCATCATTGTACTTAACAAATTACAGAGATATAAATTTAACAAAATAAACAACTTTTTTTTTTGCATTAACATTTAGAGAAAGAAGCATATAGCTCATAAAGATGAAGCCGTGGAAAAAGTAAATTTTAAAGACTTGTATCCTACCTGACAAGAAAGAGCAATTTTCTTGTGTTCTTGATGTAAGAGATCGTCACAGAGATATTTCAGGGGGGTGATGTGATGTGATAAAAGGAACTGAAGTAAAATATCAGAACTAGAAATGACACAGAGAAAAGTAAAACAGAGAAGGACTAGCTTGTAAGAGTGGTATCTCTTGGTGGTGATTTCCCATGGCTAATACGGCTGTTTGGGTACCACATTTATTAGGAATCCACTATGCTGTGATCTACACCAGCCTACACATATTTTATGAAGCTTACATCCTGGAAATAAGAAAGAAGGTCTGTTTTGAAGCATCCAAAATACAGTTAGCTTTTCTGTGTGGGTCTTACTGCTTCAGATCCCCCAATAAAGACATGTGTGTATTCATTCATTTAATAGACAGTTGTTGAAGACCACTGTGCCTCAGGCAAATCCTAGGCACTATGGTTATAAAACAGACCTTTAAGAGAGTATTATATTAATTAAGCTCCATGGTAGGCACTTGAGTAAGCACTTCACATTTTTTTTTTTTTTTTCTTGAGACAGAGTCTCACTCTATTGTCCAGGCTAGAGTGCCGTGGCCTCAGGCTAGCTCACAGCAACCTCAAACTCCTGGGCTCAAGCAATCCTCCTGTCTCAGCCTCCCAAGTAGCTGGGGCTACAGGCATGCACCACCATGCGCGGCTAATTTTTTTTTTCTATATATTTTTAGCTGTCCAATTAATTTCCTTATATTTTTGGTAGAGACGGGGGTCTCACTCTTGCCCAGGCTGGTCTCTAACTCCTGAGCTCAAACGATCCACCCGCCTCGGCCTCCCAGAGTGCTAGGATTACAGGCGTGAGCCACCGCGCCCGGCCACTTCACATTCTTTAACTCATTATTGTCATAATATACACCATGAAGTAGGTTCCTCTATAATTCCTACTTTATAGAGAAGAAACCAAGGTGCCAAGAGACTGAAATAACATGGTCAAGGTCACACAGTTAGGGGTGAGAGGGCCTGGAGTTTGACAGCAGATCTGTCTGACCACAAAACCCTTGGTTTTATTTATTTAGTTAGCATCGCCATCAGGTTAGCATGGACATACACCAGGGCATGGTTAAGCCATGATAAGCCGCAGCATGACATGATAAATGCTATGACTGAAGCAGCTAGAGGGGAGACTCTGCCACTCCCTAGTTGTGGAACCTCCAACATGTTCGTTTTTTCTCTGAGCCTCATTGACCTGTAATATAAAAGGAGTGCAGGACCTGCCTTATGGGTAATTATGTGGAGTGGAAGAGCTGATACATGTCAAGATCCCAGAGCAGTGCCTGGAATGAAGGAAGGGCTCCCACAATGGTAGCTTTTATTGTCCACAAAGTGCTCTGTGAGAATCAGTACTGCCCGAGGGAATCAGGCAGGATTCAGGGAAGAAACAGGCTTTGACACATCTGATGTTTCAGGTGAGAAGGCAAATATTGGACATTTAATGCAGAAGGATCTGTGAACAAAGACCCTTCATTTATTCAATGCAGATTTATTGAATGTATACTATGTGCCAAGCATTGAGCTCAAAGTTAGGGGTAGATAGGAACAGTGCTATTAAAGCATATGGAATGTTCTAGATTCTGACTTCAACAGAAGAATCGTAGACAAACAGCCATAAGGAAATATCTGTGAGAACAATTATGGACATGACAAACCAAAGACTTTATCAAGGAGATATAGCAAGCAAATTTCTTCACCAAACCCTTTCAAAATTCTTTATTCAAGCAACTGTTTTATCATACCCTGTGCACTGAGGAGTCCCCACCCTCCACTTTTTACAGCCACCTGTATCTACACACTGCAGAATGTATCACTGTCCATCGTTTTCCAGAATGACCCTGCTGACTCTTCCTATATCTTGATGAAGAATTATTCAGTTATATAGAACATTCCTCAACTGTAGATGGCTTGAGAAGGGATAAAGAAAAAGTGTTAAGTCATATTAAAAATTGGCTTATTCCTAGTGGCAGTTTGTCTTTTTTCAATTTGGCATCTTTCCCTGTTCTTTCTTCTGCCATGAAGATCTGTATGAGTCTTGATTCAGAGGGGATTTTTTTTTTTTTTTTTGTGAGATACCTTTCTTCAAGCATATGGATAAAATTGCCAGGTTTAACTGAAGGCTGTTTAGAGTCTTGCTCTATTTACAGTGAAAAGCAGATCACTTCTGTTCTTGGCTTCGGTCCTAGACTCCTAGGAAACTAATGGTGCCTCTTGGCCTGTGACAGTCTGTGTTTACTCCCTGGAGTTGGTCCCTGGCTTTAACTGGCCTTGGGTGTCAGGGCTTCCTTGAACCTAAAGCCAGCTCCACCTGGGGCTGTTCTGGTACCCTCAGGCCACCCTCATCTGATCATCCCATCCCATAGTCTCTGAAGCCACCAGAGTGTTGTCTGTGGTTTACTGTGATGCATGGTGTAAGCAAAGAATCAAAACTGTTCAAGTTGAAACTTTAAAAAAAATAAGCACATTTGTAGCACTTACTGTGTACTAATCACTGTTCTCATTTTGTAGATAAGAAAACTGAGGCACACTGAGATTAAAAAACTTGTCATATAGCTGATCACTGGCAAAGCTGGAAAACTAACTTAGGCAGTCAGATTCAGGGTCTGCAGTCTCAACCCAGACTGTGCTGCTTTGCTATGCTTAGAGGTTACCTTGTTCAACCTCTTATTTTATTAAATGAATTATCGCTTAAAAAGCTCTTAACACAGTAAGAGCTATGTAAGTGCTAGCTGTTATTATTAGTGTGTTTAACGATGGTGGAAGCTGAGGCCAGAGAAGTGATGGAAGTTCATAAATTTAATCCAGAATTTCCTATATTGTATTCTATAGAATACTGGTATCAACAGGATGTTAAAAGTGCTCTATTTTTTTAAAAATGATCATGGTCAAATATGTTTGGAAAATGTTGAAAACACAGTCTTTTATACTATAGTGCCTTACAGGGCCTTTAAATATGCTAGTGTGCATTATTATAAATCTTCAATAGGTGGCATGGTATATAGGGTTTTGCCACTTTTCCCCCACTTTTTGTACTTATTAGACCACCATGGAGAAAAAAGTGAACATAGCAGGCCTGAGATTGCTTTCCTGAGAAGGTCCTGATAGCAAGGTTGATGCTTGCTGGTGTCTGGAAACTTGGGGTTCAGGAGGGTTCCCACCAGTCCACAACCAGAATGGCTCCCTGTGCCCAGACTATTCCTACAAACCATGTCGTTTATGCCGAATACCTGCTTTCCTTCTCGGAGCCTGGAGTTTTGGTACGTACTAGGCAGAGCACCCCCAATAAAAACACTGGGGACTGAGCCTCTAATGAGCTTCCCTGGTAGACATTTCACGTGTGTGGTCACAACTCCTTGTTGGAGGGATTCAGTGCATCTTGTGCGACTCCCCTGGGAGGGACTCCTGGAGGCCGGTGCCTGGTTTCCTCTGGAGTCTGCCCCGTGTACCTTTTTCCCTTTGCTGATTTTGCCTTCTATCCCCTTGTGTAATACATCTTAGCCATGAGGACAGCGGTACGCCCGGTCCTGTCAGTCCTCCTAGTGCATCACAGAACCCAGGGGAGCTCTTAGGGACCCTCCATCCCATCCAGAAAGCCCTTTCCCTCACGGAGCCTTTAAATGTCTCATGGTCATTGGGATTCTCCAGGGTACGGTGTGGGCCATGATGAGTTGATCAATCCCACAAGTTAAAGGCAGAGGTCACCCACGTCACTATTCTGGGCTTTGGTGAAAAATGTTAGGGTTCTTACGGCCCATGTGGGGGTCATTACCAAGTAAGACTTTCTTCCTGGCTGGAATACCAGATAGATATACACTTTAGAGAATACCACTGACTGGTGCAATTTCCTCACCCTTTTGGAATAACTGGGTGGGAAGGATAAGGATGGAACCAATAGCCTCAAGATATCACCATCCTTTATGTTCTTCCACTTTTAGACTTAGCTCTTTAGCCCAGATTAAAATTATTTATATAAATTTATATTAGTATTTATATGAAATATATTAAAATTATATTTTTATGAAATGTTTTTAGTGTCTCTAATCAGAAAACCCCGCTAAAGGGACTATATGGCATTTTGAGCCTCCTGGCCAAGCCCATGCTATCACTGAGTAAATATGATTTCCCTGAGTTCATTTTACAGAATAAACAGATGCACCGAGGGTTTCCTGAGAGCAAGTGAGCCACTGTGGTGCATGAAAAAGCAAATGGAGAGGGTGATTGGCCCCACTGTGCATTCCTCTAAGCACTTTTCCTGGTACTATTGCTCCTCCACAGTCTGCATGGCTGCCTTGTCTTTCTTTCATGTTCTTCACAGCTGCCAAAAGTTATATTTGCACATCCTCTACCATGAGTGGAGAACCGCATCTCCTGCGATGCAGGCTGCTCCAGTTTATACCCCTGCGCTGTATGTCTAGACCAGCCTACCCTGTTTTCCTTTGACCTTGTTCTCACTGCCCTTGCTGACCTGTTTCCAGATGATGGACAGTCTTACTCCAAGAACACCCAACAGTTACTAATTTGTCTAACTGGCTCCTTGCCATGCCAGCTAGTTGGGTGGATAATTCTCTAGGCAGTTCATCCTCACTGACTCAACACTCCACGCTTATGCTGCGTCACACCTCCACTTATGTGTTTCGTCAACCTCTTGGCCCTTTTTGACCTCTTCAAGTCCCAGTTCAGGTTTCACCCTGTCCACAAAGCTGGACTTCTCCATTGTATCCTACAGGCTTCCCTGGACCTTTGAATTCTCACCAATATCTCTGTCTGTAGCATACACCTTAGCACTTAATTTTATTTGCTTATATAGTCACGTGTCACTTAACAACAGGAATATGTTCTAAGAAATGCATCATTAGGCAATTTTGTCATTGTGTGAACATCGTAGAGTGTACTTACACAAACCCAGATGGTACAGCCTACTACACACCTGAGCTATATGGTATGGCCTATTGCTCCTAGGCTACAAACCTATGCAGCATGTTACTACACTGAATACCATAGGTGATTGTAAACATACCTAAACGTAGAAAAGGTACAATAAAAATATGGTATAAAAGATAAAAATAGCATACCTATATAGGGCACTTAACATGAATGGAGCTTGCAGGACCGGAAATTGCTCTGGGTGAGCCAGTGAGGGAGTGGTGAGTGAATGTGAAGGCCTAGGACATTACTGAGCACTACTGTGGACTTTAGAAACACTGCACTTAGGCTAAATTCATTTTAGAAAAACAAATAATTGTATTACAATGTTATGATGGCTACAACATCACTAGGTGATAGAAATTTTTCAGTTCCATTATAATCTTATGGGACCACCATGATATATGTGGTCCATAGTTGACCAAAACATCATTATGCAGCACCTGACTGCACATCCAACATGCAATGATTGAGCTCCTACTAAAAGCCATTCATTGCACTAGAAAATGGGAATATAAAAGAGAATGAAATAAAGTGCCTGTCCTCAAGGAGTTTACTGTCTAGTTGAGCTGTGACACACTATGTTATACTCTTCTTTGTCATGTGCTAGTGCTATTCTTCTTACACCTCTTGTGCTTTTTGTAGTTCCAGAGTGATGAATGATCAATGGTAAATAATGGGTAAGAATGCAGGAGCAGACCCAGTTTGTATCCCACTTCTGCAGTTTACTAGCCACATTAGCCTCCATCTCCTCATCTGTAAACTGGAAATAGTCATATCTGCTTCTTAGACTCCTGCAAGGACTGACTTAGATAATGTTTATAAAGTGCCCAACACTGGTTCAAGCACATACTAATGACATAAGTAAACAATAGCTGTCTTTCTTACTAAGCCGGCCTATCACACAAGAGCTTGTGGTATTTTTTCTTGGAACTTTGGCCTTAGAGCAGCACTGGGAGATTTTTCCTGGTAGGCAAGATCACAGCTGTCAACCTTCCCTCATTAAGTCCAAATTGAGCAGGATGGGAGGAGTTAAAAGAGTGCAATTGTGAGTCAGGCTTCAACAATGCATGTAAAGACCTGCAGTGCTTCCTCTGCACGAGGACATGGATTTCCATATCCATTTTTGGCTTGAAGGTCGCTGTCCCTGTCTTGCTTCATTTCCTGGCAGCCACTAGAGGCATAATGGAGATGGGAAGGAAAGAATTTC
This sequence comes from Propithecus coquereli, assembly GCF_000956105.1. Lineage (NCBI taxonomy): Eukaryota > Metazoa > Chordata > Mammalia > Primates > Indriidae > Propithecus > Propithecus coquereli. The sequence goes on from NW_012148030.1 coordinate 3,050,570, forward strand.
CTTGTAATGACCACATACTATCTGCCGGGTGCCATGTATACATACATTCTCAATCTTTACAACATCCCTGCCAGGAAAGTGTTCTTATTCCCATTTTACAGATTGGAAAACCAAGACTTAAAGAGATTAAACAACTTGACCTAAGTTGCATGGCTAACCCAATGCAGATCCAAAGCCTTTGCCCTTTAAGTCAAATGCTCTTCAGTAAATCAAATCCATGGAAGTCCTAGCCTAGTCTGGCCTGATCTGTTTACATTTCCACCCCCTACACAACCCACTCCCACTCAGCCCAAGGGGTCTATGGTACAGACAGAAACTTCACAGCAAGCTTACAACCCTATTGTCCTAACACCCCTCTTCAGGGCTGGGCCTAGGGTGATGCAAGTGAGGCTCTTGGCACACAATGTAAGGAGGTGCTCACTCCCAGGTTCATGCACGTGCAGACCCACAGTTTTGCTCACCCTCATCCCAGCCCTGCCCGCATTGACTGTCCTGGGCTGTGGCTGCTGGGCTTCTCTATCACCGTGGTGACCAGGACAGGGCTGAGACTTGCAGACTGGTGCCTCTATCTTTCTCAGTCGGCATGTTGCCATTTCTGGATAACTTCTGCCAAAACTATTTCCCCTTTTCAAAACTACCTTTCATGATTTTTTCCCTCCTGATTTTTCTTCTAAAAGCATAATAAAGTCAAACAAGCAAGAAGAGAAAGAGACCACAAAGATCTTCCACTAATGCTAAAAAACTGGTTTCAACCCATTTGCTAACTCCAGTCTGTTGGAAGTGGCTAAGTAGATGAGAATTGTGAGGCCAGGGCTTAGTGGAAACATTAGTGCACTGGGTGAGCAGGAGCTATTCCAGCATGGGCTGTGGGGAGTTGCACTTGCCATTGTTGGAGCCCAGGCCAACTCTTCTTGTTTTACAATTGAGGAAATGGAGGCCGTGAGAGGGGAAATGATTTCCCTGAGCACACTTAGGTAATGCAAAATTCAGGCTAGAAACCCCATTTACCACAGTGAGTCAGAGAAATAGAGCCCACCGCATATGTTCTCTCGACTCTCTGTCACCCCTACCAGCAACTCATAAAGGAGGCACTGTCCATACTACAGCTGTGCCCGGTTTGGTTCTCTCTCAAAAGCCTGTTCATGTAATTGAATACCAGCAAGGTAGTTTGTGGACCACCTACATGAGAATCATCTACGGTATTAATTTAAAATGCAGATTCTTGGGACATTTTCTTGTTCTTTTGAATCAGAAGGTGATTCTGTCACTAGAGTTTGAGAACCGCTCATCTGGATTTGGGGTTATTTATAACAGTGACTTTCTTATTTAGTTTCTAGGCTCCACTTTGTGTTTCTTTCCTTTGGGGCATTAAGTCAATACCTCCATCATTATCTTGTATTTCTAGTTCTCAGTCAAATTCAACAAGAAATGAAAATCATTCTATTTTTCATCTAACTTTGATTCAGCCAGGATAGAAATGGAGAAGGAAATTCTCAGAATAGTAGACATTCAGTTTTCTCTTCTGGGTCATGGTAGAGTTAATATAGAAAGAGCTCTCATCTACTACTGGTGTATTTTCAATAAAAGTCTCTTGTCAAAGATGATGAAACACTCTTAAGATTTTCATTTTAAGTTGTTGGCAAAATATTTCCCAATATATGTCAGTATTTTCTTAAAACTCCTTTATAAGAATTAGGTTTAGTGCTTGAAGCAGAGGGTACCTGCTGGTGAGCATGGGCAGTTTCTTCAAATGTGCATGTCTGGCACACAGAGGGTTTTGGAAAATTTGAATTGGTTGCTAACATTTAAAAATCAGGATATTTCAACATTTTAAAATATAAATTTTCATCTTCTATCTTAAAAATTCAAAATATTGTCACAACGAGCCTGTTATTTGTTTGTATCCTCCCCTGCCACCACCACAAATGCATATGATGAAAAACTAATCCCAATGCAAAGGTATTTGGAGGTGGGTTTTGGGGAGGCAATTAGGTTCTAAAGGTAGAGCCCTCGTGAATGAGATCAGGACCCTTAGAAAAGGGACCTCGGAGAGCTCTTTCACTGTCTTTCCACCATGTGAGCACATAATGAGGAGTGAGCCGTCTGCAGACTAGAAGAGAGCCCTCACCAGAACCATGCTGGTACCCTGATCTCAGCCTTCCAGCCTCTAGAATTGTGACAAATAGAATTTTGTTGTTTGTATGCCACCCAGTCTATGGTACTTTGTTATAGCAGCCCAAACAGAGTAAGACACAGTACCACAATGCAACAATCTTGTGCACAGAGGCTGCTCTCTTAAATAAACTATGGTGTTTTAAAGACATAAGTTCTTTAACACTCCTCCATTTGAGTGGTGGGGTCTAGGTGCCCTCCCCTTGAACCTGGGAAAGCTTAGTGCTCTGATTAGTAAAAAATGGCGGAGGTGATGCTAAGCCGGTCTCTGGACCTGGGCAGTGCTCACTTTCTAGCTCTTGGAACATGTGTTCAAGGAAATGAGTCGCCGTGTTACAAGTGCAGCTACCCTGAGACTACCACACTGTGAGAAGGCCAAGCCACATGAAGAGGCCCTAGAGGAAGAGACACCATTGGAGAAGGAAAGAAAAGCCAAGGATCACCAGGGCACCAGACACGTGAATGAAGTCATCTTGGAAATGGATCCTCCGTTCCTGGAGGGGACGTCACAAGGATCAGTGAAGAACCACCCAGCTGAGTCTTCCATGGATTCCTGACCCACAAGAGTGTAAACAAAATAAAATGATTGTTTTAAGCCACAAGTTTGGAATAGATAACTGAAACAAGAGAATGTGTTTCTACTGTGCTCTGTTCCGACCCTTATTCTCTCCCCTGGCTTTTTAAAAATTGTTTTACATCCAGGCTCCTATAGGAATTTGGGTTTATAATCTTCATTTAAACCATGGTCTAGAGACCCTTTAATTATGTAAATTTTTGAAAATTAAAATATTAAAAATAAAAATTTATAAATATGTACACATATATGTGTGTGTATGTATGAAAAAACTATAGGTTGTGAGAACAAGAACAATACTGAGAGCAATGGAAATTTCCACTTAAAGTACTTTATCTCCATGAACCACCTTGCTCAAGGTGAAAAGAACACAAAGTCAAGGATTGGTCAGCTCTGAGAATTGGTTTCCTTATCTATACAAAAGCACATCCCATTCATCTTTGACATCAATGTCTCTATGAGTAAGATTGCTCAGCTGTTGTACGTTTTGAGTGTATATTTGTGTGTCTTGTATTAGAAATTTATTTATTCCATGGCATTCCAGCCTGTGGGGCAAATGAAATGTCTTACTTCTTTGTTGAAGCGTGTGCCTTATTCATCGTGTACCTCCAGCTCTCAGTAAATATCTGTTGGGAAAAAAATGAATGAACAAATGAAGGTACAAATGAATGTGTGTTAGTCACCGAGAGTACAAAGACAAATGAGACTCGGCCCCTGCCCTTGAGGAGCTCACAGTCTATTGAACACAGGCAGCAAATTAAATACTGGTCGTGTCTCCTGGGAAGCACGTTCTTTTATTCAGAAACACTGTTTCATCAGTGCCTAGCTGCTGTTCATACCCATACCCAGATGAAAAGACAGGATGTGTGAAAATGGGCCTCAAAGGAACCGGGAATGGGGCAGGGGGCTGCAAACCACCTGCTCTGAAGAGGCAGCCTCTCTGTGCTGAAGTGAGTGCATGGGAGTGAGGAAGAAAGCAACGCCCCATCAGAGCTGCGGGAGCCGAGGAGGCACAATTCCTCACAGTCACCCTCAGGGACCCATCAGAAAAGCAAGAACAAAATCACTGACGCATCATTCCATCAGGCTGCCTGCACAGACTGCAGCAACACGGCGAGGCCAGCCACTCGATCAACACCACTCCTCAAAGCTGTGGCTGGAGATTCAGGGCAGACACCAGAGTCTTGTTTAGTCTTTTAAAAGACACATGAGCGAGTCCCTGATTGTAATCAGCCTTCCCCCACCCCACCCCTGTGGGATCCCAGGAATTATCTTTTCTCCTTCTCAAGTATGTTTGGCAAAGTGTCAGCTTGTGCACATTTCCCCCTTTCTTTCCTGATGAGGACTTTAGTGAAGTATGACAGAGACCAAGGCCTTTGTTTAATCTTAGAGATAAGTGGCTTCTCGTTCCTTGTTCTCCCAGTGAGATAGAATATCAGCATCAATATATTGATGTGATCAACATCGTCTAAAGTGTTGATTAAGATTCGTTTGGGTTTTGAAAGATTTCTTCTTGTTTATGTTAAATAAGGAGATCATGAGGTGGTCAGGAAATTGTCAGGGAGGGATGCCTTCTCTGTCTTGTCAATTCCCAAGCAGCAGGGCTGTGCTCCAGCCCTGGGAGACTGAGCTGCAGGTGGAAATGACTTTCTGTTTGCAAAGTAGAACCTGGTGAGATACTTAACCAGTGGTTAATTTGCTGCCTTTGTTCAATAGACTCCGAGCTCTTTCAAGTAGAAATCCCATAGGAAAAGGTAAAACAACAATGGCAACAAAATTCCTCTCTTCCTCGCTGTCTAAATGTTTGTCAGCATCTTAACGTTTTGAGGAGAAATGTCATCTTTATCAAGGTTATGTTCTTCTTGAAAAAATAGCATTTTAGTCCCTTTTAACATTGGAATCCAATGTAAACATAAACTCACTGTCTTGGTAATTAGGTAAAATGATAAAAATTAATTTAAAATATTACTAAAATTAAATAGCAACTATATAGAAACTATTAATGGTAAGTAGTTACTAACTCGCACGTAACCGTGGCACTGACTTTATGCCTCATCTCATTCTCGCTGAAGAGATCCACTTTGAAACAAAAGAAGAACTTTATGTCTTTGTGGAAACATAACTTGCTAATTTTTGTTTCTGTTCTTTTAAGTTTCACAACCTTTCTGTGATCTGTAGGTTGGTTGTACATTGCTCGTAGCTGTGGGATCTGCTATCCTGGTGATTTCAGTACACTTAAATGTAGAATCTCGTGGTCTACAATTTCCATCTTTAGGTAATTTGTTCTTACTGTAGATCTTAGCAACCTCAGCATACAATTTTTTTTTTCTTTTCTTATTGAGAATTTTCACCTTTTCACCTAAAGGAATCACTTTACGGGTTCTCTAATTTCCAGCATTGCTATCCTTGCACTTTAGAGCCATTGTTAAGTAAAATAAGAGTTATGTTAGCAAAGCACTGCAATACTAGGACGATCCATCTGAGACCAAGAAGGGTACTAAGGGCCTGACGGCCAGGGAGTGTCTATAGTGTGGATACCTGGACAAAAGAGGGATTCACTTCCTGGGCAAGATGGAGTGGGATGGTGTGAGATTTCATCACACTCTTCAGAATGGTGTGCAATTTAAAACTTATCAATTGTTTATTGCTGGAATTTTCTGTTTAATATTTTCTGCCCGAAGTTGACCCTGGGTAACTGAAACTGCAGAAAGCAAAATCATGTATAAAGGGGGACTACTGTATTGCCTACTGTGTAGAATATGACTAGAAGGTGAAATACAGTTAAAGAAAGCATGTCAAGACAGCACGCTTGGTCTCCCTGCTTCTAAAGGGTCTGAATCAATCAATACCTTGAAACCCAGGGCGTGTACAGAGACATTGATGTGCAAAAGCAAAGCTGGCGTGTGACATGGTTTACTGGTCCCAAGCCAGCAATTACTAGGGACCCACTTGATTGAGTAGTCTTGTCCCTTAGTCTAGAGCTCTGAAAATTTCACATGGGGCTGGCGTGGAAAGAATTCCTGAAGCATAAGGCTCTTTCTTCCTCAATTCATAAAGAAAATTCTACCATCAAGAAAATCATAGACCCAAAAGGAACTTTAAAAGATTATATTGTCTGTGCCCTGACTTCAAGTGAAAACCATATGTAACCTATCCATAAAAGATAACAATATGCCTGTTTTTAAGTCTTCAGGAAAATGATCATATCCAGCTTTCTCTGATAATCTAGTCTGATGTTTCTTTACCTTCTGCATAAGGAAAATCCTGGTATTGCTTCAGAGTTACACAAAGCTGGGTTCAAATGTCTGTTCTGTCATTCTCTGACCATGGGACTGCCAGGTTACTGATCTTGCCAATACTTAACTAACTTACAACATGGGAATAAACAGTCTCTTTGCATCATGAGGTTGTTTTGAAGACCCTCAGTACATGTTACTTCCCTGTTCCTCTTTTACCTAACCTGATACTCTCGTATTGCATTCCTAGTGCCAGAGGAAGAATGCCAAATGTCTAATCATTCCCTAAGGTGGCAGACAGCATGGCGTAACTGGAAGGTTTGGCACAAACTTTAAAAGGAAGCTGGCTTGCCACCCACAGAATAGCAAGATAAGGGGAGAGCAGTTAGTATGTCGCACTAGGTTGTGGGAGAATTAGTAGTTCCTGAAAATCCTTTACCAGGTACTATCTGACACTGTAGCTGGGATTTAGGACAAAGTATAATAGCTTTGTGGCCAGCCCCCTAAATAGTGATGGAAGATAATTCCTTGGAAAACCAACCTCAAACACTTTGCAGTGTTAGGGTGGTGGGGAAACATGGTCATCGTGGAGAGGCTTGAGTCACACAAATGGAAGAGAGGAGAAAGCCTGGGTTTGCAGGCGAGACAACAGTAGTGGTCCCAGATGGGCCACATCAGGAATGTGGCACAATTAGGGACCTTCAGGTCAGTGGCTGTGTACTCTCAACAGATGTGGGAAGCTCCTCTGTCTTTACTGGTGGGGCTGTGCCTTCACTAGGACTAGGAAGTTTCTGGATCCACAAATGTAGTATGATGCAAAGATCTTTAACATTACACAGGAGAAAATATTTTAAAAAGAGATGTAGACTTAAAAACTGGTCTCCATGAGCAGAATAAAGTTCATGGGGATTCTCACACCATATTTTTTGCAAGTGGGACTGGCTGAGATGTTAGAATAATTTTCAAATATATGAAGAATTATGAAGACCAACATTTGCAATCTCAAAGGGAGATTCCAGATGATGCTTGAATTATGGGAGATATGATTCCTATTATATTTGCAAAGAATTCCCTGACAGTAAAATTTATTAAAAAGAAGAAGGGCGGGGGAGGAGAGGGAAGGGAAAGGGGAGGGGAAGGAGAAGAAGAAACTGTGAGGTAACTTTCCTACCTATCTTGGATACAAAGGCAGGCATCTCTCTACTATAAAATGAGCATAGTCATTCCTGAATATCAAAGAGCTGGGTTTATCTTTCCATCATTTTTTCATGCACCGAAGAGCTATTGTGTGCATAACCTATGCCGGGTGCAGTGGTGAGGTCTAGGGTGATGTGGATGACAGACACAGGCCAGGTCCTCAAAGAACTTACTGACTCATGCCTAATGCTCAATAGCTAGTTGTTGAATAAATACATAAATGAAGTTGTGTAAACAGATAAATTATAATACAGTGACATAAGTACTAATAGCTTCCATTATAGTACTATGTTTGTATTTCTAACTTGGCGAGTGCTTTGCAGAAGACATGACATTTGGCTATAGCTTAAAAGAAGATTATTGATTGGCAGGAGGGGCATTGAAGGGTTGGATATATACACACACACCCCTCAGAGGCATAGTTCCCGGGCTGTCTGACACTGGGTACAGTGTGATTGGAGTAGAGGTTATACAGTAGAGGTTGGGAAGGCCAGTGATCAGTGAGGAGGCTAGAGGAGAATGAAGTACATAAACCCGGTGTGCTACTCTGCTTTCATTGCTATAAAGGAAACAGCTGAGGCTGGGTAATTTCTAAAGAAAAGAGGTTTATTGGGCTCACAGTTCTGCAGACTGTACAAGAAACATCATGCCAGCATCTGTTTCTGATGAGGGCTTCAGGGAGCTTCCAATCAAGGCGGGAGGCAAAGGGGGCGCAGGTGTGTCATGTGGTGAGAAGGAGTGACAGAGGGAGGAGGAGGTGCCAGGCTCTTTTAAACAACCAGCTCTTTCTTGTGTGAACTAATAAAACGAGAACTCACTCATTATCTTGGGGAAGACACCAAGCCTTTCATGAGGGATCTGGCCCGCAATGACCCAAACACTTCTCACCAGCCCCCACATTCAACACTGGGGATCAAATTTCAACATGAGATTTGGAGGGGCCAACCATCCAAACCATATCACCCTCATTCTTTAAAATGTCTCTTGAGCTTCCAGCAACGAATGCTTTAGCAAATAAGGCAAGCCTACTGTGTTTAACACTCTTTTGACCTGTCATGAAAATAGGACACTCTTTGGCCCTCATTTGTCAATTTGAAAAACAAAAGAATCATTACTTACTTATATTCTAAAAGATAGGCATGGGTAAGGAAATTCTTCAACTTGGGAATATTCTACATCAGCATCAGCTATTTGTGAACATCACTTCTCTTTCAGAAGTGACACACTTGGGATCATGATACAGGAAGCTGAACAAGCTCGGTGTTAGCTTCTACCCAGAGAGTGGCGGGACTCCATGCAGGAGGTGGACGAGAAGGATCTTCAATGAGCTTGGAGCCCCAGAGCACAGCAGACTTGTCATTGGGCCTTTGCCAACTTATTTTGTCACACAAAAATCTCAAGCGTGCACAGGGAGAGGGTGGCTGTGTTGGAAATCAGAAGCTCCGAGAACAAGCTTCTGGGAAATGCTGTCTCTTAGATCCTAGGGTCTCTCCCACCAGAAAAAGAAACATGAGCAAGGGAAGGAGGGGCTCAGAGCTGGAGTGAATCAGCTCAGAGAAGCCTCCATGCAATAACTACCTGTCCAGTACCTTCTATTTTTCAGACACTGTGCTAACGCTGGAAGGCAAATACCACACATTCCCTGCCAGCAAGAATCCTGTGCTTTCCTCCGTGAGACAGACACTTCCTCGGGGAGACAGATTACTAAGCAGTCACAATAACATGAGGACACTATAAAGGGCCCCTAACTTCTCCCGGAAGGGGGAAGGTCCAGAGGTCAGGGAGCAGAGGACTCTGGAACAGAGACTGAACAAGGGAAAGCATCCCAGGCATGACAGCAAGATTCAAGAAGTGACTTGCTTGGAATGGTTGGAGTTTGAGGTTTGTGATGGGAGCAATTATGAGAGCGGAGACCAAAGGAGAGATAAAAGCGTGTGTTGCTACTGTATTGGAATGTCAACAGTAAACCTTCCTAGCCCTGCAGGGGCTGACTCCGTGGCAGAGCATCCAGTCTCCTGCAGCCGGAAACCCAGGTCCCATACTTCTGCACACGTTCCCAGGAATCATCCCAGGCCTCTTTCCCATCCCTGCAGTGCTTATGCTGAGAAAAGCAGGGACAAGCACAATTGCAACTTGTATCGAGTAATTAGTGTTGTGACTAAATAAACGAACGACACCTGCACATCCTGTTTTGAGAAATGAGTCAAATTAGTGAAACAAGTTGAATAATCACAGCCAATGCCAATCTCAGCCATTGCAGCTACGCTGGTCATTTCTACTTGTAATGAGCGGCTTGGTGATCAGTGTTCATTGAGATGAATGAAGAAGAATTTGAAGTTTATGTTTTATTTTCAGTCACACATGTAATATATAATCTTTGTCATAAAATAAAAAAATTAGGTTTTCAAAAATAAAAAACATAAAGTTACTCTAAACCTACCATACAAAAATGACTGTCAATATTTTGGTGTATATACTTTCAAGTTTTCATAAATACATATATTTACAAAAACTGGTTATTATCTTATTTCTTCTGTTAGTTTACATTTGACTTTTTAGGTTTTTTTCCCCTTTGTTCCCTCTTTTTTTGAAGGGGGGGCTCGTTTTGCCATGTGATCTCAGTTTTTCTTTGATTCCTTCTCCCCACCTGAGGAATTTGGAAGGTACAGTACCTGTTTTAAGTTTCTCTGATAGTTACTAGCAAATTTTTAAATAATGATGCATGTTTAAAATCTGTGTTCTAAACCTATTTTTCTCAAATTATTAAGAATGAAACAATCCATCGGTTCACCCTATGTACAAATAAGAACAGACCATACTTTCTCCTGTGTCCCGCACACACCACCCCAACCTCCCAGTTTTTGTTATTCTACTTCGAGACTTTTGTCCAGTCTGCAGTAGTTGAATTGTGGATTCTCATATATTCAGACCTCTTGTTTCAAAAACATTATTTATTAATAACACTCTCCTTCGAAAGTGTTATTTAAAAATGTTTTGCTTTCCTCAATTTCCACACTCTGCGTTCATCTCAGTTACCACAGAGAACACTAACATTCTGAGCCCTTTCCAGGCTGAAAGTGTCTTCTTGCTGCCTTCACATATTACTGACAGCTCGGGCAGATAATAGAATTTTGAAATCATAGAATAGCCATTCTCCCTAAACACCATGTAGACAAATGTCATCGGCATCTTTTATTTTGTAGGACACCTGTTTCTTTTTCCAAGATTTTGGGAAGTATCTTTTTGTCGACTTAATATTCAGTGGATCTAAATGTTTATCCATTTTCATTAAATCCACAGTAAAACCTTTTAAACTAGAGGTACTTTTTCATTTCAGGGAGGTTTTCTCCCACATACATTTTTGAAATTGTTTCTGCTGCCTCAATTCTAACTATGTTGCATTTTCTGCCCTCATGCAAGTGCTACGTATGCTATGCCCATGTACCCGTTTGTTTTTTTTTTTTATTAATCATTTTCACTTGCCTTTTTTCTCCCTCTGAACTCATGATTGTCTCAAGTTTGTGCTCACCTTAATAGTTTCTAAACAAGATTGATTTTCAGAATCATCTCAGGGAATTTTTATAAATACAGATTTCTTAGCTTCACCCAAGGCCTCCTTGAATCAAAATCTCCAACATTTGACCCTAGGAATGTATATTTTAAGCATCTCTCCTCACCATCATATTTTTGATGATCATGTAGATTAGGGAAACACTGTCTTACTGTACTAGTCTAATCTGTTTAATTCAGGGATGATTCTCCCCTTTACTGCTTTTCATGAAGTTTTACATTTGGCAATGGAATTATTTGCTTGCTTATTCTTTTTATAAGATCCCTTTTTATCTCAATCTGTTGCCTCATTACCCGCCTTTCAGCAAGTTTGTGTTTTGAATAATTACCTTGAGGATGCATTAAACTTTTGTCTTTCTCTTGTGGTAAATCTTTTCCAAAGTATATGGTTCTCCAATCTTTTGTATGTTATGTTCATTTCCTTCTTTTGTGTTGAGAAACTTTTTTTATTCCTCATTGGGGACCTAATAACTCACTCTTCTATGGGATCTTAGGCGACTCCCTGCATTCCCAGGCACTCTTAAGTACATAGTAAGTTTTGTCATTCAGCAGTCTGAGGGTCCTGGAGAGAAGCCGAGTGCATGAGCAGTAAACTTGCTTTCGCATTTTTCTACACATCTAGGAACTCTTGCATCAAGACCCAGCTCTGCATACCTTGTGTATACTTCGCCCTGCGCACTACTCTTCGTACCCAGCATAGTTACATCAAGTAGCTCACGTAAAACATCTATCCACGTGAATTAAGTAGAACTTACATGAATTGTAACAGTTTCCTGTCTAGTTCCAGAATGTTTCTCTCTCTCATTAGGAATGGCTACATTAGTGACAATTAATTGGGTTAGAGAAAAATGCCCATTTTCACAGGAATTCTGTGTGGTTGAGCCATGTATATTTTCTCCCTGCAGGGCATGTTCCACATTGTTCCACAGAAGTGAATCCTTCTTCCTCCTACGCACTGCCCTCAGCCCCAGATCTCAGCCTTCAGTGTTAAGAACTTCTCCCATAGATGTCAGAGTAAGTGCACAAAAGGGCAAATAATAGCTGAAACTGTAAATAAACCCATCATTCATCTGCAGTTATAGTTAAATACATGGTGCTAAATGTGCACAATGGGATACAAACCCTAATTAGCCACATACATCAATACGGACAAATGTTAAAAACAAAGTTAAGCAAGAGTCAAATCATGGTAAGCAGTCAGCAATGATCCCTTCACATAAATTTCACAGACAGGTAAAGCTAAGAAGTAGATTGTTTACAGGAGAGAGATATACACAGGTGGTAGAAGCGTTTTTTTTTTTTTTTTTTTTTTAAAGTGAGTGATGAACACAAGTGCAGCATGGTGGTTAGCACAGGTGGAGGGTGGGGGACGGGAACAGGGAGAGGCACTCCAGACCTTAGAAGGTACTGCTAATATTCTGCTTCTGATGCTGGTGCATAAGTATTTGTTGTTTTAATAGGAATATTAATTATAAAAATTATTTCTAATAAGTATACACTTAAAGTTTTAACTTAATTTCTATTATAATTTTAATCACAATACATTTAATAACTCCTTTATATGCATGATGCTTTATAATAAAGTATTGCAGATGGCATTGTTAGGCAACCTAGTTTAGCACTGAGGAGAAGTTTCCCTTATTCCTGGTTCTCTTTGGATTTCCGAAAGGAGGAAGGTGGAAAGCTTGCTTTCATGTGAGACTTATCCCCAAAAACAAAAACGGATGACTAGAGTTCACACAGGGCAACATTACTAGTAGCATAACTACGAACAAAGAAGAGCATCGTCTCAAGCAGCACTGTGTGTATACACTATCCTCAGAAGTAGGGTTCATACCATGCTTATAGATAAGAACAGTGAGGCTCAGTGTTTCGAAGTAATTTGTCACTCTTGCTGTCAAGGGCAGAGCTAAATTCAAACACAGTTCAAAATCCACCCACTGTGCACTTCATCACACTGCCTGAGGCTTCAAGTCTATGGTCAACTAAAGTTGAAAGATACTATCTTTCAGTCATTCAACAGATATTTATTGAGTACTTCCTATGTGCTAGGCCAGTTGCTAAGGACACAATAATGAACAAAACATACCCTTTCACTGCTGTTATGGCATTTAGCATATATAATGGAACATAGGAACTAAAGAAAGAATTGCACAAATCATTATTAAATGACAGTTGTGAAGAAGTTGTTGTATAATCATACATAAGGGGGGAACCTAGACTACAGGGTCACAGAAAGATTTCCCAAGGAAGTGGCCAATAATCTGGACCACCACTGAAAAACAAGACAAGCAGAGAAACAGGGAAAACAGTGATATAATAGACGGCACACCTTAGGAAGAGCCAGAGACTGGGAAGAACTTGGGAAGAAATTAGCAGAAGGGCACAGAAAGAGAGGCCCAAGATGGGAAGCAGCACAATTTGCAAGGCCTCATAAAGCCACCGTCAAGATACTGGTTTTATCCTAAAAGTAAGGGCAAGTCTCTAAGGGGTTTAAAGAAGAGAAATGTATGGTCATTTCTATTGCTTTGTGTACTCAAGAGAAGGTGAAGAGAACAGACTGTGTTATTCCCAAGCCAAAAGATAATCAGGAATGATTAATATATACTATTTATCTGTTACATTATTATATTATATAATATTATATATATATTTGCTTATAAATATATATATAATGACTTTTTAAATGGATGGAAATATGTCATGCTCAGTCTACATATTGAAGATTGAAAATAGTAATAGATCTGGCAGAACTTAAAAGACATCCCTGGCATTCACGACTTTTCACATTGAAGACTTGTCTTCTGAATAGGAGATGTCAGCTGACTGATGTCAGCTCCATCAGTCTTGCCTCAGCCCATCCTTGGCAGTGAGACTTGCTGCCCTCTTGCCAATAAAAAGGTTGGGGCTGCAAACCCTGAAGATGACTTAAGTTCTTCCAGGGTCCAAAGAAATATATCACATGGAAAAATGGATGGGCCTTTATTTGAAATCAAAATATTATTATAGATCCCCATTCAATGAACACAAAGGACCCACTTCGTAGTACTTGTCTAGTATCAGAGAATTAATAAATAAAACTTAACTTGAATTCCTGCCATCTTTCCCACTTTCCTCTGACATTCTTCCATGCAGTAGGAGACTACTGATCATTCTCCAGAATAATCCCACCTGTAGTAACTAATGGTTTAACTTGCACCTGTGTATAGAATGTCTCTGGCATGGGGGTGCTATGTTGTACGCTTTGGGTACGGATGAGAAAGACAAAGAAGTCAGGTTTTCTGCCCTTAGCAGACCTCTGGCCTTAGAAGAGGAGATCAGAGGATCACAATACACTGTGATGATGTGCTGCAGAGATGGTGAACACACTCTGGATTTTCAGAAGCGAGAAAGAAACCAGGAACACTTCCAATTGCTTTAATCTCTGTCAGTGGGAATTATTTTTTTCAGGAGGTCATTTAAAACAAAAACCTAAAAGCCCATGCTCCTGAAAAATCAATCAAATTGGAATCCTGGGCAGTCCATTCTTATATTCCCTACATAACTCCCTTCACCGAGTCAATCTGTTTAAACAAAGCTCTGAACTACCACAGTGCATCTATGGGGGATCACTTGTGCACATTTGCAGACCACCGCATGGTCACTTTTTTTTTTTT
>NW_012148030.1:3068124-3113730 GCF_000956105.1 Propithecus coquereli
TTTCTCATTGTTTTCATCTTTGATTTGTAATGTAAAGCCAGCTATGTTAAGCTAATTATACCTAAGCTTTTATTTTCTGCTGTTGAGTAGAATCATGCAGAAGGCATCCCCCCACCTCAAAAGAATGGAACATTTAACCACAATGATCATTTTTACATTAAAGGAAGTGTCTTGCTGTCCTTTATGGAGAGTGATTTATTAGGTCTTTTTGTACCCAATTGCCATAAAGTATCTGACTAGCCAGGGAAACATACGTGGGTTCTGCAGTATTAAACTGTGTTTGATACTCAGAACAAACCCCCAGATACTATAAAGTAACATCTCCTTAGTTGGGAGGGTCTCAGCGGGGAGGTTGGTGATCTCCACTAAATATCAATTTACCTTCAGATTTATAAACTTTTAAATTTCTCACAAATATACTTTTCTAAATCGACTGAAATAGTTCTCTTTCCCTCTTCTTGGTATTTTTCATTCTCCTAGAAATCTGAAGCAATGCAAGTCCCTCGCTCAGTCATCAGAGCAGAAGTAGAGTAGGACCTGCAATATACTTTGCGTATAAAAATAGATAGTCTTCCCCAAACCACCCCCCAACTTGGGAGTCCGAGTTTTGGCCTCTTTCAGGAAGAGACATTTCACTGCTTATCCCTAAGTCATGGTAAATTTATGCATATCCAGGTCCTGGAATGATTGCTCTCGAATTCTTTCTGAGAAAATTCAGTTGTCATTTGCATTTTAGATCCCTGCAATGGATTGATAGGCTTTAGAGAGTTAATCCATCCTCTAGCTATAATTCATAAATATATACATATATCCATCCAATTTGACAGTAGAGCGGGATGCTGTTATGCAGAAATTGAAGCACCAGGTGTGATTAAATAAGATCACACCTTTCATTCTCTCTTTAATTTCACATCGCTCTGCAGCAGCTGAATGCACGCACTCCCCACGCGGAGTCAGCTGGTACCATGCATTTTTAGTGTGCCCAGCAGAGCGCTGGCAAAAGGTTTCCAAAGTAAGCCACCCTGCTGGACTCTTGCGAGTCAAATCTGGGTTTTGCCTCCAAATTATTCAATATTGCTAGACCCGGTTTATTAATCCATTCATCTCCCTTGAGAGTAAAATTTCTGGTACTTTTACATTATTGATATTCAATTTCAGCTAAAAGTAGTTTCAAAAATAGGACTAAAATCAAGGATAAGGAGAGAATTAGGTTACCAGGGGTCTGAGGGTGGGGAACTGGGAGGTGATGGTCAGAAGGTAGAAGTTTTGAGTCATAAGATGAATAAGATCTGGAGACCGAATGTACAGCATCGTGACGGTGCTGAATAGTACTGTATTGTGTACTTGAAATTTGCTAAGAGAGAGATCTTAAATGTTCTCACCACACACACAAAAAAGATAACTATGTGCAGTGATGGATATGTGAATTTGTTTGATTGTGGCAAGCATTTTACAATGTATACATATATAAAAACATCATATTGTACACCTTATATATACAATTTTTATTTATCAATTATACTGTAGTAAATCTGGGGGAAAACAACAATTAGGAAAGGTTTACAGTCTTCCTTCTCATCCCATCCCCTTGTTTCTTCTACAGCCACCCTAACTCTGCTTCTAGGACTAGGAGTTGGAAATGGCATTAATATTATTCATTTCCTTTGCAAGCATGTCCTGAGAGGCTACATGTATAGCCTTACTGATGCTATTAAAAAATGAAATTAGGGTAAGGAGGCATAATTCTCAGAGTAGGGTTCAATGTGCCTCACCCCTGCTGTTTACCAGCAAGCAGCTTGGATGGACAAGAATAAAGCAGCGTCCCTGTGTTGAGAAGCAATCTGTGGTCACCTGGCATACCCAGCAGAGCCATGAGCACCACATTCGATGCAGTGGCTAGAGAGAGAGGAGCAGTTGTCCTTTGCCAGCTGTGTGTCCTCTTCCTTTGCAACCAGAGGCCAATCCCTATAACCAGTCATGAATCAACTGCATAACATGATATAGGTTAATTCATTCCATAAATGCAGGTTGAATGCCTAGATGCCAGGTGCTGTCCTAGACAGCACTGAGCAAGCACGATCACTGCTCTGATGAAGCTCTTCCACTCCTTAGGATCTCACCCCTGCTTTCTGCTCCATTCTCATCTTGCTCACCCCCAGTGGACTGTTAACAATGAGGCAGGTAGGATGACTTACAGTCCCAAGAACACCATGCTCTTTCTTACTTCTGTTTATTCTGGCCCATGTGCCTGGGGAATCTCCCTACTATCCCTTTGCCTGCCCAACGTCAAGCCAAATATCAGGTGTCTCACTTCCTCCAGGGGCCTCCCCTGGCCTCACCACTACTCTGAGTTCACAGCAATATCTTCTCATTTTTCATCCCTGCTATAACCTTTCCCATGATAGAAATGATGTCTTAGTCATTATCCTGCACATTCTCCTTGAGGTGTAGCAGGCACTCAAAAAAAATTTGTTGAGGCTGGGCACTGTGGCTCATGCCTGTAATCCCAGCACTCTGGGAGGCCGAGATAGGAGGATAGCTTAAGGCCATGGGTTCGAGACCAGCCTAGGCAATGTAGTGAGACTCTGTCTCTACAAAAAAATTTCGAAAATTAGCTGGGTGTGGTGACCTGGACCTGTTGTCCTAGCTACTCTGGAGGCCAAGGCGGGAGGATCACTTGAGCCCAGGAGTTAAAGGCTGCAGTGAGCCATGATCACACCACTGCACTCCAGTGTAGGCAACAAAGTGAGACCCCATCTCAAGAAAAAAAAAAATTGTTGAATAAATAATTGAATTCATTTATACCCTTGAATATGTTCCATATGCACTCTGCCCTCCATGTAATCCTTATGAGACCTACATGACAGTTCTTAAATAGAAAGCAGGAAAATTGTGACATTTGTAATCTTGATCACCCTAATTGTAGTCAGAATTAACACCCCCATATACTTTTTTATGAAAATCTCCTTCCCTCCCTAGTATGCTTTTTAATAAAAATGGATGCCCTTGGCAAGATTAAATTGGAACTGTTAGAAATATTAGGTAGTTCTTTGTTGCAATGTCTTCTGGAGAATTAACAAGCCTGTGCTTTTCTTACTGAGTACAGATTAAAATGTATTTAAAAACTAAAGAAAAGAAACAGATATACAACTTTGAAAAACAGGCATGCAAGTAGGTAAAAATTAGAAGGCAATAGGCAAAAATAAACGAGCTGTCTTCTCATGGTGGGATTAAGAGTTAAGAGTACACTTTCCTTTTGTCCAAATGTTTTTTAGTTATTTGTTTTTCATGGAAGAAGCATTAAGAAAACAAGAGTCTTCTTGAAAGAAAAACATATCCAGCAGGTTTTTGTTTTACTTGTATGAATCTAAGTGAATCAATTAAAGATTTTCCCTGTGCAAACAAATATCCTGCCAGTTCTGTGTGTTTCATAAAATTTTTTTAAATCTCTGGCTTTTTTTTTTCAGCAATATCTTCATACATTCATTCAACAAATAAATATTAACTATCTGTTCCATGTCAGACATTCTACTTGACACTTGTGTTCTCCATATTAATAATAACGATGTGGGCCTGGCACAGTGACTCACACCTGTACTCCCAAGTGCTTTGGGGGAGGCTGAGGCAGAAGGATTGCTTGAGGCCAAGAGTTCAAGACCAGCCTGGGCAATATAGTGAGACCCCATCTCTACAAAAAATAAAATTCGTTGGTCGTGGTGGCACGTACTTATAATCCTAGCTACTCAAGAGGCTGAGGCAAGAGGATTGCTTGAACCAAGAAATTTGAGGTTGCAGTGAGCTGTGATCGTGTCACTGCACTCCAGCCTGTGTGACAGAGTGAGACACTGTCTCTAAAAGTAATAATAAAAATGAGAAATTCTTATAGCACTTGTTACTTCCCAAGGCTGTTTCCTATGCATTAGATCTACTATCTCTCCCAATTCTATAAAGTAAATAGGATATATGTATTAGTCAGAAAGACAGTAGCTACTATAACAAATATATTCCAAAAAGTTAGGGACTTAGTTCTGTCTTATTTAACAGTCCTACCTCAAGGCCGCAGGTCACTGTGTGACTCTGTTCCACACAGTCATTTACGATCCAGTCTGACAGCACCTCTGCCATCTTTAACACACCATTTTTGAGATTTCTCCAGTCCTCACTATTCCAAACAGAAAGTAGATAGCGTTGAGCAAGTAAACAGGGGTTACTAACATCACTTGTGCTTGCATTCTGTTGACAAGACCTGAATCACATGAACAACACCTGCCTTAAGGAAAGTTTCGAATTGTGGCCTTCTCTTGGGAAGAGAAGAATAGATTTTGGTGACCAGCTAACATTCTCTGCCACGGAAAATATTTTTAAATTGCCATTTGTAAGAAGAAAAAAACTAAGGCTCAAGGGTGTTGACTTGCATAAAATTTCCCAGTTAAACATGGTCAGAACTGGACGTCTGGTTCCTGAGTGCTAGATCACTATCTCTTCCATCACTTTGATAGCAAAATACTGGCTTGGTGGAAACATTACTCATGGATATCGTGTGTACTGCCTACAGGAATATAAACTGTTATACCACAGCCCAGAATTTTATATTCATGTATTGCTTTACTTGGTTCAGCCTAGGACAGAGGGAGGATCCTTCTAGTACATGAAGAAAGGCTAAATGCTATCTCATAAACATTTTAATATACGCAATGTGTTTGGCTTTCCACCAGTTTCAGAACATGACTGAGAACAGAGTAATAAAACCCACATGGAAAGTTGATGCCCCGCCCACGGGCACGAATGTAGCCTGGGATCTCCCCTAGATCTTCAGATGCTCCCTATTCAGTGGATCATTTAATGAACATTTATGGAGAGCTGATTATGGGTAGGCACAGGGCTATGGAGGAGATTAAGATAGACACAACCCCGGCCACTATGGAGCTCACCACAGACACAACAAACAAAACTGTCACAAATGGTGACAAAGGATGCTGAGAGAGAGAGAATAATGGTGGAGACCTATTTCAGGCATGGCCCCTGGAAGACATTTCTGAGAAGGGGCATTTAGGCTGAGTCCCAAAGGGTGAGAATGAGTTAGTCATGTGAAAAACAGTGTGGAGAATCTTCCAGATTGAAAACACAGTGTGAACAGCAGCTCTGCGGGAGGAAGAATGTGGCACATTTAGGAACTGAAGATGTCCCTGGTGCTCGGGATATTGAGTGAGTGGAAAGTGGTCAGGATAATAATAGCTTAACACGTTCATATTTAACCCTCACAACCACTTATGAGGTGGATTACTATTATCATCCTCATTTTACAGAGAAGGGAACTGAGGCATCAAGAAGTTAAGTGATTAAATAGCTTGCCTAATGTCAGATAGCTGATAAACAGGAGGACCAGGATTTAAATCCAAGGAGTCTGGCTCCAAAGTCAATCTCTAACCACCGCATAATATTGCCATACTGCCAGAGGAAGATGCAAAACCTACTCTATCCATAAACAATTTTTCTCTCCTTAAAAAAAAAAAAAAAAAGACCTCTCTTCTTTAGCAAGTGATTCTTAATCTGAAATCCCTGGATCCCTTCCTCCCTAAGAAACCACGGATAGAATTCAGGAATGCTGGTGAATTTGCATGGCGGGGTGGTGTGCAGAATATATATATATATATTTATATATATATATATATAAAAATATATATATATATATTTATATTGAATGTTAACATTTCTTTCTATTGTGAATAGAAGTACAAAAACCTCAACACTCCTAGCAGTACAGATGACTTTGTCACCAGAATCAATCACAGGTAATTTGTTATTGTGTAACAGTTGCTGAAGATATTTTGAAATATCATTTGCATTCATCACTACTTTCAAATTATGGTAGTATTCCTGCCAATGAATCCAATTAGTTAATGCATAAGGACACACATGCATTATTCCATCACATACTTTTAAAAGCTATCTTGGTGTTTTCCAAGATAATAGTTTTATACAGTTTCCTTTTTTTTTTTTTTTTTTTTGAGACAGAGTCTCACTCTGTTGCCCGGGCTAGTCAGCCTAGCTCACAGCAACCTCAAACCTCTGGGCTCAAGCAATCCTGCTGCCTCAGCCTCCCGAGTAGCTGGGACTACAGGCATGCGCCACCATGCCAACCTAATTTTTTCTATATATTTTTTAGTTTTCCAGCTAATTTCCTTTCTATTTTTAGTAGAGAAGGGATCTCACTCTTGCTCAGGCTGGTCTCGAACTCCTGACCTCGAGAGATTCTCCTGCCTCAGCCTCCCAGAGTGCTAGGATTACAGGCGTGAGCCACCACGCCCGGCCTGTAGTTTCCTTTTGGCACTTAAAAACATTCTTGAGAAGAAATCCACAGGCTTCACCAGACTTTCCAAAAAAGTCCAAAAAAATGAGGATCCTTTTTCCTAACCCTTTTTATATTTAAGCTTTGCCCTCCTCCACAGTGCCAGAGTCGTCCATATGGGTTTCTAGATCACCCATATGAATTGATTGTACTTTCTCATGCCCCATTTGTTCCACAGCCCATGTTTTTGGAGTTTCACTCCCAACTTCTTTTCACAAGATGGAGATGTTAATTTCTCTGTAGTCCTCCAAAGTTAAATCAATACTGCTCACTATTTCCATTCTGTGACATCTGTAGAATTTTGCCACAGTCAATCACTTTTTGTCTTCAAGGGACTCTCTCTTGCTTCAGCTTCAAGAAACTCACTCTTCCCTTTTCCTTACCTATTTTGCAATTTTTTTACATGGTCCTCCACTAATTACTGCTTAAAAATCAATGTCCCAGCATTATTCTTGGGAAACCACACCTTCTCCTAAGATATCAACTGCACCGATACACTGATGATTCTAATCCCAGCTAGTTCTTCTAAACTTCCTTCCTTGATGCTAATCTATCCAAAGAAAATGTTTGCCTTCATATCCCAGAGGCGCCTCAGACTCAGTACACTAAAGTTCAACTTGTGATTGTTGATGTCAGCCTCTCCCTGATCACTCAGGGTTCCCCGCAACTGCTCCCTGTCCCTCACCCCTGAACAAGCAGCCCCTACAGGTCCACATCTTTGACGAAGTGGGGTTGCTCAGGCTAAGAATGATGTGTAGCACTGGGAAAGAAGTACACATTCTAGGTCTACATGTTATGAGTATAATATCCATTTATAGCCCCTTAAAATTTGCTCTGGAATTTTAACTGTCTTTCCTCGGGCACAACTTCTACCAAGAGACTGATGGCTGAGTTATAAATTAAAATTCAAATTTTAGTGGTTTTCCTCTCTTTTCCAGAGTGGAGCATGTTGAAAAACAAATCACCTTCCTGTGCTCCTTGTCACATAGAACTCCTTCCCTTGCTAAGTAAGGGTTTCTCACCTTTTCATGATTGAGCCAGGGCGAGGGGAGGCAGGGGAGTCAGGAAAGTTCTCACTTCATGGTACTATCATAAGCTGGCCCTTGCTCCTCAGGGTTGGCACCTGTTTACTCTTTGACAGATTCTTCAGATACCACCAGCTCCCATTATCCCTGTTACTGGAGAAGGTGCACCTGTGGCAAATATATCTGTGTCCTTCTACACATTTATGTTTCTTTAATTCACGGTACTCCAGCGATGCATCCGGCTTTTTGGCTGAGGTGTGTTTTTGCCTTTTAAGGGGCCTCCCTGGGGAGACCTTCTCTTCTCCACTCAATCCTTCTCATGCAAGATGGCCCAGATCTGGCCCACAGGAAATGACACCATAGTCCTTTCCCTGACAAACCTGAGGGCAAACTGTCCCCAATGTCAATATCTCTCATTTCATCTACCACAGAGCAGTTAACAAGCCATGGTTTCTGGCTCTTTGGATCTCTCACTTTGTCCCTCAAGCTCTGAGAGACCCATGCCACCTTGTTTGAGAGTTACCTGGGAGCCCAGTCACCAGACTTGGGGTTAGGAAGCAGAAACCCCATCCTCTCTCCCTCTAGCAAATACAAGCAGTTTAGGGTTCAAGAGACTCATGTTCAAATTTCTTTATAGAAAACTTCCTTCTAAAACCTTCACTGAAGTATACCACAGAGAAGTGCACCTACATTAATTGTACCATTCACTGAATTTTCACAAGTTGAATACACCCGTGTAACTAGCACCCAGCGCCCCCTTTGTGCTCTCTTCCTGCTACTACCCCGAAGGGTAAATACAGTGCTAAATTCTAGTCGTGAAGAATAGCTTCCTCTGTTTCTATACTTTATATAAATGCAGTCATACATGATATACTCTTTGTGTCTGCCTTCTCTCATCCAACATTTTCTTTGAGAGATTCATTTATGTTATTTATTCATTACTCTAAATTGTTCCTCATGTGAACATACCACAATTTATTTATGCATTCCACAGTTCATGGATATTCAAGTCATTTCCAGTTTGGGGCTACTCTCTAAAAAATCACCACTCTGAATATGACTGGACGTGTCTTTGGGTGAACATAGTTAGGCATCTCTGTTGGTTCGTACTAGGAGTGGATTTTCTGGGCCATAGGGTAGATACATCCTATTAGTTTGCTTGGGCTGCCATAACAAATTACCACAGATTGGGCAGTTCAAACAATAGAAAATTTTTTTCTCACACTTCTAGAGGCTAGAAATTTGAGTTCAAGGTGTCTGCAGGATTGGTTTCTTCTGTGGCCTCTCTCCTTGGGTTTTAGATGGCCAACTTCTCTCTGAGTCTTCACAGTGGTCTTCCCTGTGTATGTGTCTGTATCCAAATTTTCTCTTATTAGCATATTAGTCATATTGGATTGTGCCCATCTTAATGACCAAATTTTAATTTAATTACCTCTATGCAGACCCTATCTCCAAACACAGTCATGTTCTGAGATATTGGAGCTTAGGATTTCACCATATGAATTTTGGGGGGAGGGGACAATTCAGCCCATAATGTGTATGTTCAGCTTTAGTAGATTATTCCAGTGTCTCCAAGTGGTTGTCCCAATGAACACTCCCCTCCAGGAGTATACGAGAGTTCTGATCGTTCTACAACCTCACCAAACACTTGATATTTTCTCCATTTTAAATAAATCTTCCTTAAATACAAGCTCCCAACTTTTGTCTGCTCTTGCTGTGGCTGAGGGTCAAGATAAAGGAACTGGCTTTCACACCTCTCTTGCAAACCTTGGCTGGTCATCATCTACTGCATTTCAGTATGTGGCATCTGTTGCCTTCAAGTCCCATGGAAACTTTCATTCTAACAGCATGTGAGAAAGTTCTAGAATTTTTGCTTGTTTTTCATGTCATTAGGCAGAAAAATAAGCTGGCAATATTATTATAGTGCCAGTCATTTTATTTTTGAAATTTGGCCCTCCTGCAGCCTTTTGAGGGTAATGCACATAGAAAAGAAGCCAGGACGAGAAATCTATGTAGTTAGATCTCTTCATTCTGATGCTGGGACCACACCTCTCAGGGTGAAGCCTGATAATAAATCCTCTTAGCAGATGTTTCCCCCACCAGCACCTCCTCGAAGTCTCCAACAGTCCCGACAGGGGTGCATCCTCATTTTTGGACTGGAGCAGTTTTTCCTTCCTCAGCCCCATCAGAGCCAGGCTGTTCTGTTTTGCTTTTCCAACGCCATCTCTAATAGGAGGCTTCTGAAAGGTTTTTTCTGACTTTCTGATGGCATTTAAGATGCCATGAGGTTTATTCCAAAATAATTATTTTCAAACACTTGTCCAAAGCCCTCTAGGACCCAACATGAGCAGCAAGTCTATGTAATATCCCTCCCACCCTCTATGATTCCAATACCAGTGTCCCACACATGACAGAAGTCCATGGAGCTCTCTTGGCTCAGAGAAACTTCTTCACAGATGTCTTACTAAAGGACAAGATGATAAATCTCACTTTCTCCTGGGAAAATCCAAACTGAGGGATTTAGGAGATCAGGGGGAAACTATTTATGTAAATTACAGGAATAGCCTATAATTTCAAGGGTGAGTATCTAAGCAAATGTGTATTGACCTGATATTTTGATTACGTGGTTAAGTTTATCTTTTTTCTAGGTGCCTGGGCTTTAAGACTTGAAGACAGAAATAGGACTTTGCACATTTTTGGTTGGTACGTTGTTGTTTCAAAAGAGCTACAAAAAACAGCTGGGAAATTAGCAGCATCCACAAGAGCAAACAGCAATGGTTCTGTGTGAGATTATCTCCATAATAACGAGGCACTAAGCCAATTTTCTAAAGCTTCTGGTCAGAAACCAGAGGAAAAGAATCTTTCTGAAAGACTGTACAACATAGTTATGCTGTTAATTGTAGGTAGGGGGACATTGAGTAAATATATACATTAAATTGATCTAGTTTTATTCTACTAACTAAAAGCAGAAATAAAACATACCACAAGTTTTAAGAAGTTTCTTTCCTTTAAAAAGAAAGCTATTGGGCATTTATCCCAGAGAAATGAAAATCCATGTTCATATAGAAACCTGTATACTAATGTTCTTAAGCCACTTAATTTGTAATAAGACTGGAAACAAATGTAAATATCCTCCAGTGGGTGTAAGATAAAATAAATTGTGGTACATTATCACTATGGCATACTATTTAGCAATAAAAAAAGAACTATTGATACATGGCAAAAAGTTGGACAGATCTCAAGGAAATTATGCTAGATGGAAAAAAAGCCAATTTCAAAAGATCATGTATTATATGATTACATCTATATAACATTCTTTAAATAACAAAATTATAGAGATGGAGACAAGTTTAGTGGTTGCCAGGGTTAGGGATGAAGAGTGGGTGATGGATGTGATTATTAAAGTATAGCGCAAGGGAGTCCTATTGGTGATGGACCAGCTCTGTATCTTGGTTGTGGTGGTGGTTACACAAAGCCACAACTGTGATAAAATTCTATAGAAACCCACACACGCACTTGTAAAATAGACATATTACATCAACATCAGTTTTCCTAGTTTTGATATACACGGGATCTCCCTGTACATTTTTCTGTAGCTCCCTTAAATCTATAATTATTTCACAATAAAAAGTTTAAAAAGGAGAAAGCTGTTATATTTTATATCTTCAGGTTTCCACTGGCAATGAAGTCATATTATCCTACTTAATAAATGGTACTTAGATTTTATTTCATGCTGTAGAATTTATGAATTAAAATAGTTTAGAGGATATAGGAGAAAAATATATGGAAAATGCCAAGCCTGTATTTGTTCCTGCCACTTAATTTTAAATTAATGGGGATAGTGAGATGTAGAATTAGGGACATTTGAAGATGTTTAAAATTATACTTTCTTTTACAGTTAAGCAAGACTAAATACAAAAATCACCTCCTCAAAAACCTTCATCATTAATCTCTTTGAAGTAAATTTCAGAAACATTTATCAAAATGGGATTCCCTCTCTCCTTCCTCCTTCCCTCTCCATACACACACGTCAAAAAACAATAAGCCACATTAAAAGCTAGATAATTGCTAAATCACTATCAGGAGAGAAAACCTTTATAAATTTGAGCATTTGTTTTTTCCATTGAATCAAGTTTACCAGGGTGAATATTTCAGAGTTAGGAAAAAACTCAATTAATGAGATCACGGGAGATGTGCTTTACAAAGGTGCGTAGGCTAACCCTCTCTGCTCCACCTCTACCCTCAGCTGCCACCTTCTGCCTGGAAGAACCACATTGTTCTTTGAAGTCACTCATTATACATCCTGTCTGCTATACCTAACGGTCCCAAAATAACATTCTTTCTATAGAAAAAGAGAATTCTTCATTAATTTCCATGTTCTTCTTGATAAACCTTGGCACTTCCAGATTGCCAATAGAATCACTGCAGGTAGGTACCTATAGGAAGGAAGGAAGGAAGGAAGATCCACAGGTCTCACATTTACATCCCAGAAGGACTCCAAAACCTCCACCTCCACTATTGTTTTCTACCTGGACAAGTGAAGAAATAGGAGTGAAGAAATGCCAGAGCACCTTCTCCCAACTTGTAAATTAGTAAATTGCCACCAGATTAGCTAATTTTCCTCCCTGCTGCTCTCACACCTGCATGCCATCAGTGTTTTGAATTTATATGTCAATACAGGGGCATAAATTGGTTTAGATTCTACGTGGATTTCTAGCTTGTGTGTGCGAGTGTTTGTAATAGAAAATGTCTTCCTTAAATCCCACAGTGGACATGTGACAGGGAGTGAATCTCTTAAATATCTTTGTTAATGGCTTTGTCTCAGTGGCTCTTGAAGGAGAGAAAACTCCAATCTTGAGATCTGTTTGATATAATTTACACTTTGTGGATGCAAATTCTCAATTTTTCTTTCTATGGTTGTCTCCTGACCAATGTAGTTTAGTCATCTTAAGAAAGGACAAGATTCCTTACGAGTAACTATGGGAATGTTGTTATTTCATTTAATATTAAATAAAGGCAACTAAGTTCCCCTTGCTCAGTCTTTACGTCATCTGTGAGTTTAGTCTGAAAAGAGGAGTTTTGAGGCTAACTCGGCATTTGAACCTAGCTCTGGTTCTTTATGGTTCTTTATGGATGATTCTTACTGTTTCTTCCCTGAACTCATTATTTAACCTTTCTGGACCTCAGTTTCCTGAATTGTACAATTTAGATAAAATTATTGACAAAAAGGTTGTTGTATTAGATATAATACATAAGAAACACATACAGCATGTCCTACACAGATAGTCACTCTACAGATGGTTTAATAGAAGCCGTAGTTGGAAATGGTCTTGGTGGGGAGATGGTCGAAGCCATTGAGGAAAGAAGGAATACATACATTTAACAAAGAGGAGAAAAGACTAACCAACATCACACAATGTTCTAAGACAATATTTAATTAAATGTTGTAAAGGCTATAAGGACTTAAAGAACAGAACAAAAGAGAAGATGAAGTGGTCATGCAAATATTCGTGAAGTGAGATGTGATCTGGGCCTTGGAGGATGTGAGGATTGGAGACATGCAGGGACCAGGAAGGTCGTTCAAGTAAAAATGGGCACCACAGGCTGGGCCGGCCAGATTTTGTCTATGGAATTCTGAAGTGCTTAGAGAGAGACATCATGAAGAGCTGGAAGAAATGAGGAGAGGTGTGGTGGAGCCACAGCATCAATAACTTTGATAGTCAGAGTAAGTTTATGTTTGATGCAGGAACAAATAAACAGCCACAACTTCCAAGCAGCTACAAATGATGAAAGTAGCAATTGTTGAAGATTAATAAAGTACTTCAGGGTGTGTGGGGAAATGGTTATTAAAATAATCCAGACATGAGATGGTGAAAATTTGTAAAGGAGTAGTGACTCCAGGAATGAAGAGGAAATAGAAAAATGCAGGCACATTTCTAAGGCAAAATAAGACAGAGGAGCCCACCTGATTTCAAGCCCACATATGAGAAGAATCATGGGATGGTAGTAAAGACAGAACACTGAAGAGAAGACAGATCATTAATTCACCTTTTGGACCTATTGAGTTTGAGGTAATAGTAAAATATAAAACCAAAAGTGATTAGCACACTGTTGGGGTTATGATTGTAGGTGTCCAGGGCAATTAACTAGAGAAGAAGCCTTTGTGGTCAAAAATATGGTGGTAACTATTGAAATCAACTGAAAGAGAGAGAGAGCAGTTTCACAGAGAGAGCATTGCAGTGCAGAGACGAAAGGAGCAAAATAAGCCAAACAAGAAAACCAAAAAGAGGGATATCTTCTGAGAGACTTAATGAAGGCTGAGGCATCTGTATAGACTCGAAGTGCACATGAACCTCAGAATTTATGTTTTGTTTTCAATCACCTGGACCTGCTTTAGAATTAATCTGAAACTTTGGGATGAGTTTAGCATAACTACATCTTGCAGAATGCTCTAAAACAGGGATCAGCAAACTTTCTGTAAAGAGCTAGACAGGAAGTATTTTGTGCTCTGTGGCCAAATGTCTGTTGCCACTACTCTGCTATTGTAGCACCAGAGCAGCCATAGACAATATGTAAATGAATGTGTTTGATTCTGTTCTAATAAAACTTTATTTATAAAAATTGGTGGAGGGCTTGATTTGGTCCACATCCCAATAGTTTGTTGACTCCTGTTCTAGAGTGTATATGATCCCCACCCCAGGTCATGTTTTTTTCCTCTGGCACTCTCAGTATCCCCTCTGGGTTCCTCCATAATCCACATGGTGCCAGAGCAGCCTCTACATCCAGTTTCTCCAGATCGTACTGTCATGTTTGCAATACTACACCTTGATGTGTCTCTTCCTATAATAAGCAAGCATTTGGCATATATCTGAAATATGTCTTGAAGTAGTAGGAAATTCAGAATGTAGCTGAGGTATAGTTGATGAAGACATAATTTGAAATATAAAATATTCCACTCCCAGCCACTATGCTGTGGTGCTTTAATTTAAAAAATATAAAATTATATGATATTAAAATACTGATACATTAGTCTAGTGACAAACCTTAAGTAAGAACAGATAAATATGTTCAATAGTGCACATTTCTAAGAATTATTGTAAGAATGCCACTTTGGATCCTCCAGGTCAATGCCGCAGAAATTCTCTTTATTGGTCACAAGTCAAGTAACTTCCACTAAGAACCAGGAGACCCTGAAAGGCTTCAAATTCCTTTAGTTTTCACTAAGGCAGTTCCTGACAGGAGAGCTTCAGCAACATCTTAGTTTGCCCACATTCTATTGACCACTTTTTGACTATGATTGCAAAGGCATGAAGATGAGTTAACATTCCAAGGAAGACTCTAGACCACTTACTGCAGTATCTTACAGTAGCAGACTGACTATTTTCAAGAAGGCAACCCCTATTCATCCTCAGGTATCAACTTTTTCAACTCTGCGATGATGTTTCCAATGACACAATAAGACAATCAGTAATATCTTTTCTATTTTTTTCTTCTGAAGTCCTTTGATCATATAAGAAAGCAAATAGCATAATAGAAAGACCAAGGATTTTGAAGACAGCAAACTTGAGCTGGAAACTGCTAATAGCTACCAGGTCCTGTATCAGATGTTTTGAGCAATTTGCTAAACCTTTCTGAGCCTCACATTTGTTTTTGTGAAATGAGACTAACCATCTTGACTTCATAGGGCTGTTGTGAGAATTAAATGAGGTAATAGAGAACATTCAGTGCATTGTCTGGGACCATTAAAATGCTTATTCATGTCAATATGCATTAAAATCTTCCTCCTGTTTAACAGGCACTATTCAAGACATAGAGGATACAAAAATTAAAAAGTATAGGCCCTATCCTCAACAAACTTTCTATCTGAAAGAGATATCAGTCAGGGCTCAAACGTAGGAGATAGAAACCACTCTAGCTATTTTAAGCAGAAAGTGTTAAATGCTTACAAAATTGTTGGAAGAACTAGAGGAATTCCAGTTCTCAGCTGGCATTCTAGAAATGACTCCATCTGGTCTTGTGAGGGCAGTGACTGTCTCTACCTCAATAAGGAAGGTAGTGATTCAGGAGAATATCAGGGAAATTTACTGAAGTCAAGGACATATCACCTTCGTAGTGATCTAGGGATCAGGAAACCACCAAGATTGCAACTGCCTCTGGACACTTGTGGAGTCCTAAGTGTTCCTTGGAGCTCTGCCACAGAAAAGCCCAGTTTCTCCACAGCTGTAGATGTGTAGCCTCTACCTCACTTCCTCTACCCAAAACTCATGAAAGAGTATCTAATTTGCTGAACCTACAATCTAGCTGCAAGAGAGTCTTGCAAGTGTAGTTCTTCGGCTTTACAGCCTCTTCAGTACAATGAAGCACATTAGGCGCCAAGTAGAATAGATATTGAACACCACAAACTTATCGAGGTAGAGAAATAAGCAGAAATATGGACAATATTAAGACTAAAGCATAAGTGGAAAAAGGAGACAGTACAAAGGAAACAGCACAAAGGAGGGAGTGATTGTTTTCTAACTAGAGAGGCAATAACTGGGGTCGAAGGATGAATAGAGACTAAAGAGGCACATAGATAAAAGAAAAACATTCTGAGTAGAAGAAAACATGTAGGCAAAATGTTGGTGTCTTTTCTGTTCTCACAACAAGCATGAATTTGACTTTTCTTTCACTTTTGTTTTTAGAGACCTGGTCTTGCTCTGTTGCCCAGGCTGGAGTGCAGTGGCATGATCACAGCTCACTGCAGCTTCAAACTCCTGGGTTCAAGTGATTCTCCTGCCTCAGCCTCCCAAGTAGATGGAACTGTAGTTGTGTACCACTGTGCCTGGTCAATTTTTCTTATGTTTTTGAAGGAGCAGGGTCTTGCTATCTTCCCCAGGCTGGCCTCAAACTCCTAGCCTCAAGCAATCCTCCCACTTCAGCTTCCCAAAGTGCTGGGGTTACAGGCGTGAGCCACCATGCCCTGCTTGAATTTGATTTTCTTTAAAAACGGTAGAAGCTTTGAAGATTTTATTTCCTTTAGTAATTATCTTAAAGTGTTCCCTGCCACCAGAGAGTATGTTTCATAAGTGCAGAGAGCAGGTCTGTTTTGTGTCATGGATGCAGGGATATGCCAAGAACAGCATAGAAGGGACTCAGGAGACGAGAGTGGAATTAATATCCTTAAGCATGAGCAAAAATTATGATAAAGCAAAACAGGAAATACAGGACTTATGTCATCAGAGACCCAGGAGCTAAGTGAAGATGATAAGGGAAGTCTTCACAGAATGCTTAAGAGAGGGAGTGGAATTCTCAGCAAAGAGAACTCCATAAGCAAAGGCCTAGAGTTTGGAAGCACAACACATATTCATGGATTATGGTTCAATCATGAATACAGTTTGATTTTTTTAGGCTTTTGATTAAATAGGGAAGTAATCACATCCAAGGCTAGAAAAAATAATTTGGGAATCAAGAAAGTTCTTATCCTTGAAGCCTTTGTGTCACCTACAATTTGGGCTTATTCTAGTAGTAATCCTTTGAATTATTGAATAATTTCCAGAAGCGTGACCATCATCAAAAAGCATTTTAGGAACATTTATCTGGTGGTGCAATAAGCAGGATGCAGGGGAAAATGGGGAGAGACTGGAAGCATGTTAAGCAACTCACCATCCATACAGAGGAAGGGTTTGAACTGAGTTGTGATGGAGAAAGTAGAAAGGAAAAATATTGTGTACAACATATTCCTTTTTGAAGTGAAATGCATTTTTTTCAAATACCAATCTGAAAAACAAGTGGCATAGACTTTTGGACATCTTTATTTTCAAGAATTTTACTCACATATTTAGCTGGGGAACTATTGTGTGATGGCCCTGGTGCCTGGGAGAGCGAGTAAGTATTGCTCATATCTTTGCACTATCCTCTACCTGCTCTGATAGGCGCATAATTACTTAACCTCTCTGAAACTCATTTTCATCCTCTGTAAAATGAGGGTGGAGCAGTGCCTAATACATAAGCTAGTTGTGGAAGTTAAATCAGAGTATTCACGTAAAGCACTCCGCACACCTTCCATATAATAAGTGCTTGGCCAATGTCATGGTTGTCATCACCTTGCCACTGTCATCACCACGTCTTTGTCATGGGGGTAGGGCAAAGTGAGGGAGTGTAGGACAGCAGAAAGAGGAAGATTTCAGGGCCAAACAGCCTGTATCAGTCAGCTTCCTGGCAAGAAACAGATGGAACACTCAAATGGAGTGATCTGGAGAATTTAATAAAGAAACTACTGTGTTTACAAAGTCAAGGACAAGCTGTAGAGAAGGAAAAAGGTTAGCATACTACCTCATCCTAGTTACAGAGGAAAAGAGGAATTACTAATGACCAGTCCCAGGCCTGATGTTTCCTCTAACATAAGGAAACAGTTAAAGAAACTTGGAAGGAGACAGTCACGTGGAAAGAGCCACCCACAAGAGCTGTGACCTTTGGCCAAGGGCGGCAGCCTTCCCCACCTGCAGCGAGGGAGGCTGGAGGAATAAATACCTTGACCTCACTCTCCTCCCTCCCTCCAGAACCCAACCCAATGAAAAGGTTGGGTACAGTCAGTGTCTAGGAGCTTTCCGTACAGTCAGTGTCTAGGAGCACGGAACATGATGAAGACATGTGCAGAGTGAAACTAGAAGGATAAACAGAATGCATTCAACACACATACCCCAGGCTTTGAAGCTGTGCTGTAACCTTAGGCAAGTTGCGCAATTTCTCTGAGCCTCAGGTTGCTCACTGTAAAACAGGGGTAACAATAACAGTTATGCAGGTTTATTGTAAGCGTAAACTAAGATGATGTCTGAATAATGCCTAGCAGAGCTCCTGGCACAGAGTAGACATCAATTAATGTTCTCTAATCCCACCCCCAGCTGATGATAGCTCTCTCTACTTGTGGCTGCTTTACAGCCTGTATGAGTTCCCCAGAAGTGGTGTTTCTCATAATGTGGTCCATACACCATGTGCTTTAGAGGCACCTGGGGTCATTTTTAACAGACAGTTTGTGGCCCCACACCCCACTCCAACTAAATCATGAGCAGAAGGATGTGAATCTTCATTCTGGACAAGTTTCCCCAAATGATTTTCACACACAATAAAGTTTGAGAACCACTATCTTAGGAGTGCATGTTTCTAATTGACGCCCACTTGGGTAAAGTATAGGTGAGATTTATCTGGGCTTGGCAGTCATTAGGTGCAGTTATAGCCCATCAGCTTCACGAAGAGGGGCTATCAGACCAGGACACTAATGACCTGTCTTGTGATGTTAGGTCATGCTGATTCTCCATTTTACTGACTTTATTAATACCTGAGGAACAATGTTCCCAGGCTTTTAATTAAAAATTCTCTAACATTCAGGCTTTAATCATTTTCTAGGTTGGATATCTGCTTGGTGAGTGGCTGGATCTTACCCCCCTTTCAGAGAAAACTTAATAGGGAAAGCAGAAGCTGTTATTAAAGGGAATAAAAATTTTGAAAGCTCTGTAAATGAGCCTACATCAATTCCAAGGATAAACAGAGGGAGGCCAAAACTTAGGATCAGATAGGAGGATCAAGAACTTTGCTTTAATTAAGTAAGGACAGGTACAAGAAAATTCGTCAGCAGCCTGGGACAGACATAGAGCCCGTGATTTGCGTCCTGAATTGGTCAGGATTTGGCCGCAATAAACACAGACTCAAAATAGCAGCAATTTAGACAAAAGAGAATTGTATTTGCTGTTCATGTAAAATTGTGAAGCAGGTCTGGGGTGGTGGTTTTGCTCTACAGAATTCTCAAGAACTCAGGCTCTTTCTAGTTCTTGCTTCTGCCCTCCCTAGAATATGGTCCATGTTCTCATGTTCCAAGATGGAACTCCAGTTGTCACATGTATGCTTCAAACACAGGTATTCCGGGGGAAGAAGGGGCAGAAAGTATGGAACAGCTAACTTTTAAAAAAGGTCTGCCATCCCACACATCTGATTGTATTACTTGGACCAGAACTATTCACGTAACCATGCTAAACTATACAAGAGGGTGAGAATCAAAATCACACCTAAATATTCTATTAGATGGATGATATCTTGAGGGCAAATAGAAGTCACTTCCATAAGTTCTTAGGCCATAGGCCTAAGAAATTTGGAACCTTCTTTTTCCAGTTGAACAGTTATCGGTGACGTTCCAGTCAAGAAAACAGAGACCACTCCAGGTATTTCTAAAAGAGGGAAACTTTGGGGATGGGATGATCTGAAGAAAAAAAGAATACATAAATAAAAAATGAAATATATAAAAGAGGGAACTTAATGCAGGGAATCGGTGACGCAAATGATAAAAAAGCTAAATATCCAAACTTCAAAAGTGAGGCAACTCAGAGATTAGCAACATATCCCCCTTCCCTGAGGCTGGAGGGACAAAGGCGAAGGCAGACCCTAGCAGTGCAGGCTGCCTGGCAGAACTTGGAACCCAGTGGACTATTCCAGTGGGAGCTGGAGCCAAGAGTTGCAGCCAGTGTCAAAGATGCCGCCAGAAGCAAAGTGATAGAGGTAGAAATATGCCGGCCTTTCCCTTCTGCCCTCTCGGTGTCCTTCCAGTGCCTCACATTGGCTGAAACTACCTGGAAGCCAGAGTGCAAGGAAGTCTGGGAAATGTAGTTTAACACAAACAGATTAGGCAAAGAAGGGTAAAGGTGGATCTGAGAGCCAATAGGTGAGTGACTGGAGCAACACTCAAACCCAGGTTATGGACCTGGGTAGATTATTAATCATTGAGACACCCCTAGACTTTATTTCTGGATGGATTTTGGAAATTTGCAAAGCAAGAGAGGGTCTTTCTATTGAAAACGGGAACTAGAAGAGATACTTCTACACTACTGTTCACAGCAGCATTATTCACAATAGCCAAAAGGCAGAAACAACCCAAACATCTATCAATAGGCAAATGGATAAATATATGGTATATACAGACAATGGAATATTATTCAGCCATTAAAAGGAATGAAATTCTGATACACGGCATAACATGGATAAATCTTGAAAACATTATGCTAAGTGAAATAAGCTAGACACAAAAAAACAAATATTACATAATTCCACTTATATCAGTTACCTAAAATATGCAAAGTCATAAAGAAAGTAGAATAGAGGTTATCTGGGGCTGGGGGCAGAAGGCAATGGAGAGTAATTATTTAACGGGTACAGAGTTTCAGTTTGGAATGATGAAAAATCCTGGAAATGGATGGTGGTGACGGTTGCACAAGATTGTGTACCTACTTAATGCCACCGAACTGTACATTTTAAAAAGATTAACACAGTAATTTTTTTTTTAAGTTTCAAAAGTTAGAGCATAAAAGTAAAGAAGTTCCTATGTTTCCCAAATGTATTCACTGATTGAAAAACCCATTATGGAGAAGGTGAGTGTTGGTAATGAAGCAATAGGTGCTGACTAACAGACAAAACAAGTGAGATCGAAAGACCATAAAGACTTAAAACCAAAGCAAAACTCTTTGTTTCCGAGATTTGTTGTGAAGTTTCAGTACACTTTCGGGGTAGAAGAAATGTTACATCCCCCTTTCCCAAACTGAACTTGCTATGACCATGATGAGCATAAGCTTAACTTAGAATGAAAAGGCAAATGCAAAATGAAAAATACAGTTAGAATTGAGTGTCATCTCTTTGCAGGGAACATCTGAAGACTTGGAAATAGGTAACCTCACAAAGGAACAGGAGAAGAGTGGAGAACCCAGAGGGCCCACAAGGGGATAGCTACGAAAAGGCTCCATTTCTGGGCACCATGTGAACAGGGAGTAGACGGGAGTCAGGATATAGTCAGCTGCGTCAAAGGCAGCCCATAAATGTCATCCAGGATAAGTATTTGAATATGATTGTTGACTTTTACAGCCAATGGGGTGGAAGGTCATTGGCTGCTTAGCAAAGGCCATTTCTCTGAAAGGAAGAGGAATCTAAACTGGAATGGAATGAGCAGAACATTTCCCCATTTGCTGGCTCAACAGAAGCAGTAAACAAACCCTATTCCCAGAACTATGCTGACGACATTAATGGCGGCACACAAGTTAGGAGGTAAACAAAAAACCATGTTAATTTCAAGCTCCATTAGAAACACAGGCAGGAGAAAAAAAAATCAACTTCTGCCAAATAGAAAAGGTCAAAATTGGAAGGGAAAGAAACTTTCTTTTTGAGATCCTGAGAGGGTCCTGCCAACAATGGTGAAGACATAGGAGGATTTTGTTTCTTCTTTCCTTTTTGTCCATCATAAAATTCTAAAAGAAACCCTCCTGTTAATGTTTCCTCTAATCAAATATGTGAGATGGTAGAATGTGGATGGCATGTTCTTTCTCCTGGAAAAAGAAACCACGTAGTATTTTGGGTATAGTCATATGATTGCATTCCAGAGCCGTCTGCCATTTGTCTCTTGCATTTAGTTGGGTTTTGTTTTGTTTTGTTTTTTGTTTCAAAGAACCTCCAATAATGTTTTTGACTTTGGTAGTATGCGTAAGTATCATTCTTTTGAAGACTGTACAACTTAAGTTGTCTCTGACATGAAATGAGCATAACATGTCTAAAAGACCACAGGCCCTTTAATCCCTTTGTAGAATGTGTTGTATACCCCAGATCAAGTCCAGGAAATGCACACATATCGTTCTCTTGCTTGCCCATGTTGAAGGGGATGATACGCAAATGAAAACAGATATCCCTCATAAGTTCTTTTTAATGTCAAGGCAATGAGCTTTCTGGGTCTTTGATGACGGATGAGTCTTCATTTGTAAATTTAAAGCCACATGTATTAACTAAGTTTCCTTCCAGGCATTTCATATTAGTGAGCATCACATATGGCTTTATAATGCTCAAATACCAGATGCCTAGTTGCACTTCAATTCAATATATGCAGGAAGAAAAG
This sequence comes from Propithecus coquereli, assembly GCF_000956105.1. Lineage (NCBI taxonomy): Eukaryota > Metazoa > Chordata > Mammalia > Primates > Indriidae > Propithecus > Propithecus coquereli. Next base: position 3,090,395 of record NW_012148030.1, read on the forward strand.
ATACATGAGAATTTCACTATAACTTTTTGCCTAGGTAATAGGTCAGAGGTTCCATCCCACCGGGAGGTAAAGGATTGGACTTGCTGATTCCTCAAGCTTTTCTCTGGGTTTTTATGAGCTTATGATATCTTTTTCCTACAAGTATTAGATTTGAAGAATCTGTCATTAAATGCAATCAAATTCACCTTCCCTCCCCCAAAAACTAGATAGATATTTTTAAACACACATACACATTTTAAGAAAAACAGATTTCCCTTTGAGCATGGAAATATTGTCATTGCTAAATTATATTACTGAATTGAACTCCAGGTATTAGTTACAGTGGAAAGTAAGAGATTGTAGGAGTCTCTTTTCTTAGAACCAGGACATGGATTATGGCCTGGATTTAATTAAGTGCTGCTCATGGCACCATGCAGGCTGACACTTAATTATATTCAGTTTAGCCCTTTATTATATATCATCTCTTATTATTCTCCAAATGTTTCAAGTATGCTAGTCTTGTTTTTCCCAGCTCTGTTGTAAGCTCTGCAGATCAGAGCTAATGTCACACAGTAGATATTCAATAAGTAAATTATAAGTGAGTTTATGAGCAAACAAATAAATGAATGTGGCTTCAGATTCAGGATGCTACCATTTACATTACAAGATGTGACCTGAGAAACTTAAAAGAAGAGTGAATAACTGAAGAGGTTCCCTGTTCTTCCCTGGAAGGCATCCAAATTCCCCTGGCTTCCGTGAATAAGATACAGGTTTAATTTTTCTTCCTCTGGTCCTTTGCCCTTTTAAGCCACACCAGCAAAGAACTCTCCAACATATGGTGCTAGGAAATACTGTGAAGAGTTCTACCTGATTCCAGCATTTGTATATTTATATACTTATTTTATTCTTGGCCCTAGCCTGAGCTTTTTTTAATTTTCTCAATTTCCACTGACATCTTCTCAATATATTTATCTTTGCCTTCTTTGTGACAGCTTATTAACATACCTGTTTTAAATGAGATGTTCCTAAAATACAGGTCATGTACTCTCTACCTGTAGAAAATTTCTCTAAAAATAATATGTGGAACTAGTAGCTGTGGCCCTGTCTGAGAAATAGAGAAAAGCGGAAGAGGAGAATGTTTACTTTTCCTTCTGTAGCCATCTTTACGGATCATGTTTGTCCAGGAGTCTGTATGACTTTTATAATTTAAAAACTGGTTAAAAAATAAAACATCCATATCCATCATAACATATGCCATTCAAGCAGGTCTTAAGAGTAATTAATATTAAGGCAGTTTGCTATGCATATGTTTACCATAAACAAAAGAACAAGCTCATTGTTTTAGGAGACAACATTGAATGAGTCTAGTCCTGCAGCTTCCAAAGCAACTCATAGGTGTCTGTGATTAAGTCTGGTCAGTGATTCATCCTGGGATCCATTTATGGGCTTTTGATGGCAGGGCTGCTTTTGTATCTGTGGTTTTTAGCTTTGAATGACCCATTCTCAGTGAACATTTTAATAAGATAGAAAGTATTTCAGTCGGTCTGTGGGTCGAGAACCACTTTCATCATGACAGCTTTTCATATTTTTACTTCACATTTTTACTCTTGTATTGTTCACAATTGTAACACATTTAGCATGCCATGGGTCTTCCGTGTTGACTACAACTTGCTAATTATTCATATCCAGAGACCCCACCACATTGCACTCTTGGCATTTCCAAAGTTTTTCTTTCTATTTAAGGTATTTATGTCATTTTTGTCCTGGGGTTTTATTTGTCAGTCTATGTGACCCTGCTTCTAGTTTGTCATTAGCATTGCTACTCTGGCTTGTTTTGAGTTTCTGCAAATGGTTCAACCACTGTTAGACATCTTTAAAGCTTTTAACCTTTAAGTAAAGAGATGCTTACAAGTACATAAAATTATTTGACTCCATAAGTGAATGCTGAAAAATGCATGCAGTTCTTATAAACATCTTTATGCACTGTGTTAAGATAGGTAAAATGTGTTTATATTTACACAATGAAGAAATTGTATAATAATTTTGATTCCCAGTGGAATAAGTACATACATGCTCAGAAGCATGTGCAATTCTATGAACATGCATTACCTATCAGTCAAAAAAAGACGTGAAAAGAGAATGGGTCATCACTTGTCCCAGTGGTTCTCCAACTCTAATGTACAACAGAATCACTTGAAGGGCTTGTTGAAACACTGATTGCTGAGCCCTTGACTCAGTAGGTCTGCAGTGGAGTCTATGAATTTTCATTTCTCTAACAGCTGATTCTGATGCTGTTGATCCAGGACCACACATTGAAAACCACAGCCATCCCATTTCTCTTCCTGAGCACACAGAAAGACTACACTTCTCAGCCTCACCAAATACCTGGGTCTGGGCCAGTGGCATGAGTCCACGCTTTCCAAGCCTGGCCCTTAAAATTCTGTGCATTGTCCTCCACACCATTCCTGGGCCACTGTGAAGGCCATATATTGAAGACGGCAGCCTGTCAAGATGGAAGGCAGCTGGATCTGTGAGTCCATGCTTAGTTTTATGTGAACAAGGCAGCTTTCCTCTATCACGTAAAAGAGGAACAAGCCTTTGTAATAACAAGGCACTGAGGTTTGAGGACAGCATTGCCTGATTTATCCTAATACAGGCAACTTCATGAGATGAACCATGCCCAGCTCCAAGGAAAATTTTATCATATGAAATTTGAGAGAAGATTGAATCAATCTACCATCCACTCCCCCTAATCAAAACAAAATCTGTTTAAATTGGTTTAAATATACTCAGACTAAAGCCATATGTCTGTTGGCCATAAAGTGATTTTCCCCAACCTTTCTGAACATCGCCTAAATCCACCTTACTACATTTGGGGTGATCTTTTATATGAACTTTTCCAGCTGCCTGCTTCTTAGGCTCCTGTATTCTGTATTCTCAAGTTGGTTTTACTAACACATCACTGGCCTCATGTTGGATGTGACCAAGGCCCTTTTCCTCTCATTCAAAGCCCATTCATTACTGGATAGCTCTGCCTTGTTTCCCTCTCTTCCTCCCCTAACTTGTTCTGCTGATAAGGTCATCCCAGAATTCCTGACCCTATCTTATTAGGGCAGAATTGCTAGGAATCTTCAAAGTAAGGCTAATGGGCTGAAGTGAAACATCTTTCATCACAGTCACATGTTGTGGAGAGCAGAGAGTCTGCCCTGTGCCTTAACCCTATAGCTAGTACTACTTCTGCTGATTCTCTGGCCACCAGCTCTCTCTGAACCCTGCCTAGATGTGCATGTTCCCCTTCCCTGCCCCACCAACCTCACTGAGTCTGATCAATTGCCTCACTTGTGCCTTGGTATCTACCAGGCTCTGGCACCCCATTTATTTGTCAGTTCTTTCCAGACCTCCCCACACGTTGTACCCTACGGATTAAAGTAAACTCTAGTCAAACATCTTCCTGCTGTTATGCAAATGCTGTATCATTGCCCCATTGTCTCCCACACACACAATTAGACAAAAGACAATGGTTTTTCCCAAATATACTTTATTAAAAGTATATTTTAACCCTTTTGGGGGTTAATAAAAGTATATTTTGCCCCTTTAACCCTTTCCTTGCATACTGCCTACACTACCTTACATGAAACCAAAGCCCAGAGAGTACATAAAATGGACAATTCACACTTTTAAAAGTGTTCATTTTTCTGGTTATAAGCAAATGTATGTATATTTATTAAAGAGAATTTCAAAATTAAGGAGAGTACACCAAGAAAAATTCGTCAAACTACCAGCCCCTATCCAAAGATAATCTCTATCAATATTCTATTATAAATTTGTATAATTTATATCATTATTTATTTATTGCCATATAATTTAAATATATTAATATCTGGCTGCTTAATATCCTATTGTACATTTAGGCTATCATTTGTTCAAACAAGCCAAACAAGCATTGCTCTAATTTTCTTGTTATTATAAATCACAATAGGATGAACATCTCTGTGCTTAAATCTTTGGTGTACACACCTGTTATTTCTAAGATTCTTAGCAGGTGAATTCCTTGATAAAAGTATATGAACAGTTGAGGTAAATACTACAAGAAATAACTAAAACAGTTAAAAGTGGTGATATCTGGGAAGCAGTTCACCAGGATGGACAGAAATGGGGCAGACAAATGCTGTTTTCTGTTATCAGTACTACATTTGGACTTTTTATGTATTACTATAATTGAAGGTAATTATTAAATTATAAAAAATTGATTTTTCCGCCCAAATTTGGTAAAATTTATCTTTTCCCAAGGCTCAATTATGTACTCACAAAAGTATATGCATATTTTAAAGAATCCATATTATATACCCATATGAAAAAAACTGCCCTACTGAAAATTTATTAATATAATAATTTACCCTCCCCCTGAGAGGGTAAAAGCCTCTGCAAAACTTTTTTTATTTTTAATCTTTTCTAATTAGGAATACAATGTTAATTTGCATTTATTTTACTGATAAAGTTGAATTGTTTTCACATCTTATTTACCAGCCATTTATATTTCTTCTTTTGGCTTCTTAAAAGAATATAACAGAGCTTGTACATCCTATGTATGCCATTCCTGTGAAATTAGTCCTTTTAGAAGGTGGTGTCCTTACACCAGTGACATGATCTTGGCTTAAACATTGGGGTAACTCTTCTTTGTGTGTGACTGTCAGAGCTGTAGTGACATTCTTTTAGATATTCTTAGAATCAGTTACATCATAATGGTGGGGACAAAAATGCAAAGTAACTACATGGTGATAGCCTCAGGTTTCTTCTGTGGTACATAAACCGGCCATGAAAGCAACTGTCAAAAAGGCATTCCAGTTACATGGTGAGCCGTGAAAGCATCAATGGAATAAATGCCTGGCTCCAGAAAAGCACCAGTCATTTGAATACGTCCATCATGGAGGGCTTCTCTCTACATCCACCTCATTATTTCATGCATAGACCTCATATTTAATATATCTATATTAATTGTCATCCATTAGTCTGCATGTCAATATGCCATGCAGCCTCATACACACACAGCCATATACATCAGACACTTAAAAATTGGATCGAGATTGTAAATTAGCATATTTTAGATTAGAATGTCATTCATTCTAAGGATTTGTGTCTGTTTTGTGCACTGTTGTATCCTAGGCACCTAGGCCAGTGCCTAGCACAGAGTAGGTGGTTAAGAAATATTTGTTGAATACATGATTAACAAATGAATGAAAGAACCAAAATTTAACAACTGGGCATCAAGACTGCAGCTTTGTTATTATCCTTACATTATCCTTATAACATCCTTATTTTGTAGGATAATACAAGTTGGCAAATGCTTTTGGATAATACAAGTGACAAATATACAATAAAGGTAGAATGGCATGGAGGAAAGGCAGGCAAGATTCAGTTCCAGCCTTGGCTCTCTCAGGGAATAGCTGTTATGATTCTCTCCACCTGTGTTTATTGAGTACCTACTACGTGCCCTTCACTTTGCTAAATGCTGGAGATACCTGAAGAGTACGACATATGCGAGCATGCCCTTAGGAAGTTTACAATCTAGTGATTGTAAATATTCCTACAAATAAAGAATGAGGAGAGGCTAACCTGGCCTGAGTGCTCAAGGAAAGCTTCCTTTTCTAAGGAAGGGATATTTGAGCTGCATCTGGAGGCAAAGGGAACATTTTGAACAGAAGTTCAAACACAAAAATGAGAGCACTATGCACTGAAGAAACCGATAAAAAAAAAGGAGTGTGGGGAGGGGATGGAGAGCAGTGAGATGAAACTGGAGAGAAGGTCCTTGTGGTCCTCAGCCTCCTTACCAGCGACATGGGCGTGGTCACACCTACTTGGTAGGTTTATTGTGTCAAACATACAGGTGTACTTCCTTGCTAAACTCCCGCCCATGGGACATGCTCAGTTATGGTCATTTCCTTTTACTCTTTCTTTCCTTCCATTACCTATATTTTGAGTTCATAAGAGCAAGATTTAGGTTTTATATATCAGTGGATCTCCTTAGTTTCCATCCTAGTGTGAACTGCTTAGAAAAGTCTCAATCAATGACAGCTGGGGTTACCAGTATGCTTATTATGAAGTCTTCTGTATGTTGGGATATAACATTTATTTTCTCACCTAGATTTTTATTTCATAAATATTACTGTGGGTTTACAATACTAAATTGAATTTCCAGCATCTGATTCTTTCATATGTAGAATTATGTGTCTTTATTATCCATTCATATTTCAGGTTTGAATGTATAGTTTGGACATGATTTTATTTTTAAATAAGCAGAATATTGGTTAGTTCAGATGTTCAAAGCATCCCTAAGATTTAGAATAAAAAGTGGAATCTATATATATTGGATTGCAATATATATTTGCATCGCAGCATTTTTCTGATAGCCATGAGAAAAGTATATAGAGATTGAACAAATGCATATAAATAAAAATATTCCTTTCACCAATAATTTGCATCCCAAACAACAAAGCAATAATTTAGAGCTCTGACTTTGTATTAATAATTCAGCTGATTAGAGGAAACCAATTGTCTCTTTATTTCATGTTGTGTTGTAGCTAATTTATGGAGAATTCTAAGTGAATCAGTATGCCAAAAATTGATGAGTTCCATTCCTTTTGTGTCTAGATAGCTTGTGTGTCCTGTTTTCCCAATTTTCAAGTAAAAAAAAAAGTTTGTTTTCTTCTTCTCAACTGCCAACTCTGTGGTCTAAAGCTGGATCCTCCCTTTTTCTTTCTCACATAATTAGATAATCAAGTTCCTGCTCTCTGAACGTTGTTGACAATTCTGTTGACAATACATGCAACAGAGGAAAATGCATCCCAGTCTTCCTTAACTACATGAGCCTAAACAGTTGTAGAAACTCCTTTTAATCAGATTAATGTGCCCAGAAAGCAGATAACAGGAGAAAGAAGGTATAAAGTATCACCTTTCATTGCATGACTCTACATGTTTCTTTTTTGCTTTCTGATTATTGCCGGTAGACAGGAGATGATATTTACACTCTGCATATTACCCACAAGGGTTTTTTTATTATTTTATTTTTTTGTCTTTTTCATCGTTCTGCTTTTATTAAGAAGTTAAGTTCCTGTTTATCCCACCACTTGGTCCCTCGTACAAATACAGCTTTGTGCACTGGCCTATTCATAAATTATTAATGTCACATTGAAAAAAACCTTTCAGAAACGCCACCCTCCTCCCAACATGTAACAACTGGTTATTTCGCTGAGCTTCAGGGCGCATGAAGCACACTCAACTCTACTAGTGAAGAAAGCCGCTGAAGCTGTTCTTCCGCGGGTGAAACAATCAGCTTTATGTTCCATTTGCTGACGATGGCGCGCGCTAAATTGATGTTTGTTAAACCCCTGTCAGTCTTTTCAGCCTGCTCAGCTCTGGGGAGAGTCAGGATGTGCAGCTGGGCTCCAGAGCTTTTGGGTAGAAATAAAAAGATCTGCACTCATCGAACGAGAAAATGGCATTCCTGGCTGTCAATGTGGAAGGGAGAGCTTTTCTCTCCAGTGTTTCACAGCAGACTCTCGGCTCGTGTCCCAGAGTGTCAGCTCACACATTGTTGCTAAGCGAGTGTTTTCCCCACCTAACCTGACAGGTAGATGTGTCTGACCTGAAAGAAGGCTGCCCTCATACTGGGAAGCAAGTTTACCCCAAATCTCAGGCTAGGTTTGATGAGCTGAGTAGGTTGTACCAATTCTTACTTTGGTGTGGGTTCATTATTAACCTTAAGATGTGCCCTTAATGCCTAAGAAATCAAATGTGGAGATGGTCCACTTCTGTATGAAGACCTGGTAAGGGCACCTCATTCATCCCAAAAACATTCCATCGCCTTCATCTCTCCCTGCCACGTGGATGAGAATTTGCATTCTCCAGTAGAGTGGTTGTGAAGGTTGTGGTTGTGAAGGGAGTTGGGATTGCCCGAAGGAATGGGCTTTGAGTCCCAAGGGTACGAATATCATGCTGGGACCTATGACCTGACTATACATGGAGGGTATTTGGCATTTTGCATCTTCAGCCAGCTTCCAGCAGCACACATCTGGCTCCGATGCTTACCATAGTGTTAAAATTAAAAAAGAAAAGTAGACAAACTGCCTGTTGTAATCCTAAAGAAGATATAATTTCCTAAGAAGGTAAATCACGGAGGAAAACCATGTATTTTAAAACCAAATATCAGTAGATTTCTCTATCTTATGTTTTCAACATTATATATATTTTTATTCACAAATGTTAAATGCCTAACCTGTGCCACCATGATTATGAACAAGACAGGCATTTTTCTGGCCCACAGGAAGCTGTCTAAGCAGCATCCTGTTTAGTCAGCATGAATCATCAAAGTAGTTTGTATTAAAAATCCATAGCCTTAACACTTCACTCTCACCATATGATCTTGTCTAAATATCTTGCTGCTCTAAGTTTCAGCATCTCCTACATAAAACGAGGGAAGTAGGTCTGGATAATCCTTTGGTACCTGAACAACCTTCAGCTGGGTTTTGCCATTAGCATCTGTGTGGTCTTAGGGAGACTGCTTAAGTAAATGCTGCATAAGTAAAACGAAATGCTCAATTTGCAAGGTTTTTATTGTCATTGTTTCTGTTGTTTAATGAAACAAAGGCTAAAGTCTAGCCTGGCCCAGTAGTAGTGCTGAATAGAAGTAGTTATTATTGTATTGTTTTTTTCTTTGAATCTGTGAATATTGCTTGTGATCCAAGGATTCCAAAATATATTTTATTAGATTTACTAAGATACCCTAATTGCGGGATGCTGCTGTTTATAGTAGACAATAGAATTCAGCTTCTAAAGAATTACCCTGTAGGATTTTTCCTTTTTTATAAACGCACAAGCAGGAGCACAGATGAGAAGAGAAATGTATATTGGCTTTGGCCAGGTGAAACAGGAGCATGCTTAGGACCCACTGCTGAGTGCCTTAGGTGTCAGCAAAGAGTCAGCTGCTCTGTGTTGACCTGATACCAACTTCCAAAGTCACTCTATTGCGGATTCAAGCAAGAAAACACATGACAGTTTACACAGCTCTTCTATGTTCCTCTAGCTTTTTCTTTCCATGTTAGAAAAATAACAACGATTTTTCTGAGAACTAAATGATAATAGATGATAATAGGGAACCTTCAGGAAGTTAGTAAATATTTCCTTTCAGAGCTGTGGACACGCGGACACCAGGTCTCTGAGACATCAGCCAGACACTGGAAACTCTCCTGATTTGGTTTCAGTAAAGATACCGAAGAATAATTAGACCATAAGGGGAATTCTGTTTTCCATTCCCCGAGGACTATGATTAGTAAGTGACTTTCCATATCATTCTTTTTTCCACTTCCTGTTTTCCCCCTTGGAGAAAATTGTTTACTAAATGATGGGAACAAATGCAACGAGAGCACCCAGGCAGCTTGTGCTGTACGGCTGACCCAGGGAAGGCTGCCGGTTTCTCTTTTACCAGATCTCTCTGCCGCACAGGCCTGGATGGGAACTCCCTTTTCTCTTCATCTAAACGGCCAAATGGTAGAACTTGAGGATTTTTTCTGTGTGCTCTTAATCCAATAAAAAAAAAAGGAAGAAAGAAAGAAAAAGAAAAGCTGTATATATAAAGCTAAGTTACTTTTAATTATTAATATCTCTAACAAATAAACATAGTGAAACACTGTCACAAATAGTAAAAGACTTTTAAGGTTTTCATTGTACTAGGAACTATGTGCACAATTAAATTGAAATATAAATGTAAGCTGGCATTTCAGTTAAGCTGCTTATTAAAATAATTAGACCAGTGAAGCCAGGCGGGAGTAAGCCAAGGAAATTGTGAGTTTGGTTAAAGTGCTCTCTCTGCAGGTATATACAGAGTTGAACAAACGGAAAAAGGAGGCATGGGTTTAGTAAATACAAACAGTTCTAAACTGAAACTCAAAAGATACTGGAAAGAGACTAAAGAATTTTTTTTCTTATTTATATATTTGTTGTCATAGAAACCCTAAACTAGAAGGGATTTTTGTAAAACCATTTCTAAACTGGCTGTCACCAAATTTAAAACTTATTTGTCCCCATGAGTTTCACTTTTTGAAAGATTCTCTTTATAATTTGTACTTATTAAGAGGTAACTAACTTGATTTCTCACTAAAACATCCTCCGATGAGAGCACTGTATTAGCATGAAATAACGACTGTTACCTCTTTCAGTTAATATAAACGAAAGCAAATAAATGTAATGTTCTGATTAACCTGTGTAATCATATTATAGGTAAATATATGATTTCTAGTAGGCTTTTTCTAAGAAGCGAAAATATTGCAAGGAGACCCACTGCCATGTTTGAGGGTGACCAGTTGGTAGCCTTTGTCTATTCCAGGCCACTTATTGTATGGCTGGTTTAATGGCTCAGACTAAGGCTCTCTAGAGAGGTCAAGGATAGAATACAGTTCTCTCAATTTCCAGTCTAGCACTCTCATCGTTAAACTACACTGCTGCTTTATAAACTTATTAAGCTAAGGGGTTTTGAATGCCACTAATTCCAAGATTTTGAAAGTTTAACTGCATTTGAAAGACTGTAGAAATAGCACTGTGGTAACCCATTTTCCTCTCTGGGTTTCTCATTAAATTTTCTTAATATCAAACTGGTCATTTTTAATTTTTGGTCTTATGTGCCTGCTGTTATATAAAGGCTGTAAGTTTTACTTAGCTGATCCTTTGCAAGCTCACAAGTCACTGAATCGTCCTTATTTGAGTCCTTTAGTGTGAAAAGTGTCCTCCTAAACCCTTCCATTTGATCACAGAAACAAGCAAGACCTTAAACATTAGCTCAGAAAATACCTCTCAAATGAATAATTTCGTAAATTTGCTTCTTTCTGATTATAGTTACATTTGGAACCCAACTGTAACTCTCTGTATCTCCAAAGAAGCTAGCAGATAACTCAGACGTGCTGTTGGGGACTTAAAGAGTATTTGAAAATAATTTGAGAGCACAATAAGTTTAGGACCACCTCCTTTCAGAGCTCTAGGGAGAGTGGAGTTGACATAGAACATTGACAACAAAAAATACAATGTTACCAAGATTGAGAGCAAGTGACAATAACTTAAATAGGGTGTCAGCAGCCCCAATTCTGGCTAGCACCACTGGAAGCAGAGAAGCCAGCATGAATGACCGGTGCATTATAGCCGGCAAGATCATATTTTTAGATGACCTGAGCGTGCAGTGAACGCATAGGTGATTGCTGTTGTTTCTCAAGCCCTTTGGAGAATGTGGACTTGCTGAATGCCACATAGATCCTTCATATCATTGAAATTGCATTTGGAAAACAGAACATTTAACTGCGTGCCATTTTGAACTGCTGCTGCCAAGGAACCTATACGCTGAGGCTGCTCTGGGGGGACATTTGCGTGATCTAGTGGGTGTCTCTCTTTCAACCTATCAATTAGGAAAAGAGCAGAGGCAGATGTGATATATTAGATGGCCCTAAGATGGATCACTCTGAAAAATCTCATATTGGCAAGAGTGATTCAAGTTGCCAGGAATCCCAAGTTTGCTGCGCGACTTCCCCAGAAGTCTGACAGGGTTTGACTGGTTTACTCTGCTAAATGAAACTGCTGAGATGACTGTCTCGAGGTGATTAATAAAGTACATAAATCTTAACTATGGGAAGAAAAGAAGATGAATTGATGCATGCACATATTGAAAATGTAATGAAACCAAATTGACTACCAGGATTTGCTAATATATTACAGAAAAAACAATACTGTGTTTATTGTTCCTCACTATTCTAGTTATGTTGGTCTCATTTCAGAAATGACCAGGAAGACATGTTTGATTTTATTTTTCACTTTTCTGGCCTGGGAGACCAGAATTGACAACAAAGTGGGAGAGTAATAATGACATATATGTGTTCCCCTTGTATTCATCATTTATTATATATTTCTCCCATGTTAATGCAGTTAAAAAAAAAAAAAAAAGATTGGTTCAGCTTCCCTTGAAGCTGCTATTGAATGCTGTTAGTCATCATACATGAAGTGTTGGTAGTTTTTGAAGTAATTAGAACCCCAGAGCAAATAAACACTAAATGGGCTTTCATCTTTGAAATTATTTTTTCTAACTAAATAGCTCTGTTCTAATTATATACTAGTCGTTATAAAATTAAAAATCATTGTAAGCTAATGGACACTTTTTTTAGAAGTATTTGTTTCTTGCTAATTATTGCGAACTAATTGTAGTTTATGATGGTCTTCAAGAAATCTGAAATCACTGCTTTAGAGTCCTAGTCTCCAACGGTTGCAAACTTCAATTCCAGTAGGGGGAAAAAAAATGGTAGGAAAGAGTGTCTAAGTTAATCAAAATCAGAATTTTCATGATTTTGAAAAGATTTGACTTTTTTTAGTGACCATCACAGATAGCTGTGCAGGGTGATGGCATAAAAAAAAGCTTTATTGTCACAGGGACCTGAATTTCACTCCAGCTATAGTAGACACTGTGACCTTTGGCACGTTACTTAATGTCTCTGAGCCTCAGTTTTGGCTCAGTTTGGCATTTGTAAAGGGAGGATAATAATATCTACATTGCAGCATTGTTTTGGGGATTAAAGATAATGTCTATAAAATTTTTAGCATAAAGCCCATCATCACAGTTAGTAGCTATTATTATCATCGCTTCTTTTTACTTCCACTTTTATTTTTATAATAGAAAAGAAAATAAAAAATACTACTGCTCCCAGGCCCAAGCTTGGCCTTGAAGACAGTCAGCCCATGGTGTCTTGTGTCAATGTTCTTTCCAATGGCAAGTTTATATCTACAAAGAACACTGGATTTAGGTTGAACAATCCAGAAAAACAGAACTTTTCCATGTCATTTTCCTATCCTTATGGGCTCACGTCAGGTTGAGCATGGGTAGAAAATGTGACTGTTCAGGCCACATATTTATTAGGGGCTTTCCCATGAACCAGGAAGTTCTTGAGTGCCCACCCACTCATGAATTTATGAAGGTCCACGCTTTGCCAATATCTCCCTAAGACAACAAGGAAGACAAAGAGGAGGTAAAGGGCAATCACAGAAAACCATAACATCAAACAAACAAACAAACAAAAAACAACCCCTAGAGACATGCCTCATAAATATCCCTTTCCTTTCAATCCTCTCTTCCTTTGCTCTTTATTGCACATTGGTATCACAAGTTACACAGGAGAGTAAAAACTGGGCACCAGGTGTTTCTGTCTGGAGGCAGAGATGATGACTATCAACTTCAGGGTTTCCCTCCAACTCCCAGCACTGGCCCAACTGTTTTCATCAATAAACTATTTCCTTTTCCTCTCCTTAGCTCTTTGCTCTGACTTCTCATTTTTCATTTTGCTGTTGGTTTAAAGAACATTCTTCCTTAGTCTGTTTCTTGGTTCTAGGTACTGAGTTTGCTGATTGTTTCTCATATTCCAGGCACAAAGTGCTTTACATGTGCTATCTTAATTAATCCTTAAAAGAACTCAATTTTACAATGGAAAAAAAATTGTAGAGTCACAGGGGTAGTAATTATAGCAAGGGCAGGAGTGAGTGAGGTCTTTCAGGCACACAAGAGCAGGCTGCCTTCCTAGCTGTCTTCAACATGGTGGGGACAGATTTGTGATTTCAGATGGAATTCCTATGAGAGATACCAAATCTTAATTCTAAATGTAGATTCTGTGGGGGGCACTTAAACTGTGTTTCCTTAACCTGACTCCTCTAAACCTTCCTTATCATCCTCAATGGAATCTACTCAGTTTTACTGAGGCAAAGGTACTGATCAAGAGATGCAGATCCAGCAACCTTTCATGTTCTTTCTTTCTTCCGTCCTCCTTTGATAATCTCCTTGATACTCATGGCTTCCCAGTCCCACCACCCTGGCTTCCCATATAAAAGGATCATGGAAAACCCTGCCAGCTTATGACACATTGCCTCGGGGGTAACGGAAGAAAATGTTCTCATCTCAATAGGGTAAGGGAGTGGTAGTGTTAGCCTTTATTAGCTTTTTTAAGATGCTGGAAAGAAAAAGAGGTTGGATGGGTTTCAGAAGAAGGAAAGAAGAGGGACTGCAGAGAAACAGGAAACAAACCATGCTTAGAGATGAACAGGCACCAACAAAGACAAGAACATGGCCCTCCCTAACTTCATCTCAGACAGAAAGGTCCAAAACACAACTTTCTGACATATGCCCACCCCTCCTTCCTGACCAGGCTCAGTACTGCAATTAGATAGCCGGCCATCTCAGGCCTTTCTCCAAGTATCAAACAAGGGTTCTCACAGGGTCAGGCTTTTATAATAGTGATGATAGCCACCAATTATTGTACACTTATTGTATGCCACCTATTGGACTAGCTCTAGGACATACAGTGTCCCCTTCAATCTTTGCAAAAACTCCATGAGATTGGTAAATTATTTTTCCCAGTTTACAGACGAGAAAACCAAGTCACACAGTCAGAAAGGGACAGATCTGATGTTGAAACTTAGCCCTGTTATTGCCAAAGCCTGTTTCCATTTCTGCTATGCCGTGTTATCTGACGCATGCCATTCCACATTAGTGGGCCTTCATTGGAGCCATGGCAGTGGGGTGGGAAACACATTATTTTAGGGAAGCCTGTCAATGCCACCATGACCTAAGAAAATAGCATTAGTTCCTTATTTTTTAATGATGATATTCATATTTCATTAAATACAACAAAACTTCAAGCTGCTATATGCATTATTTAGTTTTTTCTGTTTACCTAGTTCTAAAAAAAATTCCTATATCTTCCCCAAAGTTTATATGCTCACTGTAACATGGGCACTGTTCAATCTCTCATGGAAAGTTAATTTAAGACTCATGAGTGCCCACTGCACAATGTGAGTAAAATGTATTTACAAACCACTCAGAGTTGGAAAACCCAACCTTGAAGCCCACTCATGCAACTCATATTCCAGGGTATTTCTTGTGACCATTCCTAAAAGGCATGGCTAAGAACAGAGTAGAGTGGGGAATCAGGGAAGAGCCTGCCTGGATGTAACAGGGCAGGGCACCACATAACACAGACTTCTGCACCCACTCAGGAGTTAGAGGGAACTTGAACAGATAAATTTTGATTCACTGCTTCTCCAAAACTCTCCTATAGACCATTTTCTAGAAAACAATGGTGCTGAGTGTATATGTGTCACCTCTGGCAATTGCAAGAGAATTTAATGAGTTCCAAACATAATTTCCAGTTGGTCTTGATGTTTTATTTTTGTCTGCCTAGAAAGAGTAAGAGGGGATACTTGAGATTCCTTATGGATAAAGATTGGAAGGGACAGGGATACAGCAGGCATGAAGAATCACTCACTTGTCAATCTAATTGTGCAGATCATTGAAAACAGGATGTGCTGATTCTTGTCCAACTCAGTGTGAACATTTACAGAAACATATTGTTGGAAGGGAAGTTATGAGGTCATCCCAGCCAGTTCTGCCTCAAGCCAGGTGCACACCCAAACTGTAAAAGACAAAGATTGGCTAATTGTTTCATCTATCTTTGAAAAGTGCAAGAAATCTGAAGCTTTCTTCATTTTATCATGGGGCATGGAGAAGGTGGAAAGTGGCCATCAGAGTTTCTCATAATAAATCCAAAAGTATCTGTGGAAGGGCTGCATTTAATGAGCGTGGTAGAAGGAAGTTTGGGCAGTTTTTGGAAGTTACCTTTATTTTTCCCATTTTATTGTCTGAAAGTTATGACTCACAGTCATCTCTGTTCTTTGAAAATGAGTTCACACACCTTCCAGAATGTGGTACAGCCTACTTTAGGCTGCCAGCAGGGATCTACAGATCAGAAACCATTGTTTCTCCACCCTTAGTATTTATGAATGGGAATGTACCCTAGCAGGTGAAGTTTCTGAATGAAACTCCCAGATAATGAGAATAGAAAATAGAACCCTACTCACCAACCCCAAGACCCTCTATTTATTCCGTATTCATCTGCTCAGTATCCTCTGTTCCCACATTTGTTCTTTGGGGTCTTCGCTCATTCTGTTTCCCTCCACCTCCCCAAGTTCTAACCATACTATCAGACAGAGTGGCCCATCACCGGAGCCCAGGGTGGCTCTCCCTTCCCTGGAGTTCAGTGCTTGTTTGTGCATCCTCTTGTCTTTAGCTTTATCTCATAAATTAGTTCAAGTGTGGTCCATAGGCTTCATCTGATGTGCCAATTCAGATTGGGAATGGCTGATTAGAGGAAGAATACAAGGCCACTTACAGAGTTTGCAGGAAGAGAGCTGTGATAGATTAGCTGTGTCTCTCATGGGCATGGCAGCATGGAATGGAACATTTAGGCTATGTATCTGCACTTCCAAAACTAGCCCATAGTACCTAGGGAATAAGAATCTCTTGCTTTGGATTTTATATCCTATGAATGACTAATATGGTTGTGACCCCATAGTAGGAACTCAAACCATATCCGTTAATTGATATCCCAAAGGGTGCCATTAATACATCAGGAATAAGATCTAAATGAGTCTGGAAAGCACTATCTTGTTTTTGCTTAGAGATGATATTTCCTGTAAAAGTAAAGTGCCAGAGGAGTACTATGCATTTTCCCACGTGAGACCTGATCAAAAATCCAGTTAGTGTGAAATTCCACATGCAGCCACACTTAGAACTAGATTTTATTTGTGATATGTCTAGGCCCATTGAATTTTTTTTTAAATTTCTGTATTCAATCCATGAGAACAGTTGCCTACCTCATTCTACCTGATGTCTAATTCAGGCTTAATTATATGCTTAAAGGAACAAGAGAAAATAAAATATAAATATATATGTATACATACACATATACACACATATAGACATTATGTGTATTTTTACATATATATACCTGATATAAAATGAAAAGATTGCAGGGAACCAGATCTAATGAAAACAGTCTACATGATAAATATAGTCATAGCTGCTTTAAAATCTATACCTCTTCCCTGTATTTCCAATGTGAACACTTTGTTGGTGTCAATTTAAGAATCTACATCCTGATCACTGTCCAATTTCAGCGAATTCCAGTAATATTTCAGGTTCATTCTCATTTCATAAAGAATTTTATTAAAAACCCTATAGTATAGCACTTACTGCTGAGGTTAATTGGAATTTCAACTTCAACAATTTCTTGCAGCTTAGAGCAAAATATTGTGTATTTGAAAAGCAAGAGAAATAAATTGTAGGAGACCAAAAGGTAGGGTTTACGCAGAAGCTTCTCTTTCTTCGGACCATAGAAGGAATAGGCAGCTGCTGGAGACCTGCTTTCAGCAAAAAGCTGGGCTCCACAAACAGCCTCCACTAGCCTGTAGAGGAGAGCTGAGAGGAAGAGAGAGCCTCGACCTGCCTTGGACCCCACGTCCTTAGGAAAATGGCAGGAACAAGGGACTTGGAGTTAGAAGACCTGAGTTCAAGTTCCTTCCAGGTGTTTGACCTTGAACATGTAGCCATTCCCAACCTTGATTTCCCTTTTGAAAAAAAAGGAAATTATTTTTACTTAAACCATAAGGTCACAGTGGTCAGATAAGAAAATGAAAGTGAAAGTGCCTGATGAACTGTCACCAATGCAAATTAAGCTACTATCGTCAAATGTCACTCAGTTTCAATGGCTTACCCTCTTCCCCAAATAATTTTCCTTAAAACAGAAAGCATTGAGTCTTTCTTCAATGGTTACTGATCTCATTTCCACCAAAAGCACCTGCAGGATACAACTCTTGTGTGTAACGGTGGCTTTCTATACCTAACTGATGGGAGAACAGAAATAGTTTGAAATGACCCACTGGTGAGAATGAGAGCTTTTCATGTTGAAAAAAAAAAATAGATGATGAGCAAATTTGGGGTGAGGTACAGGAGATACAGGTTTAGAAGCTGGGGAAGGGCTTTTAATAATCCCTGGAATCATACTTCATACGGGGTCTGCATCTAAGGCTACCACGACTGAGGCTACTAGACCTCTACCAGCTTGTCTCAGGACCTGGTTCAGAACCCATCCCCACACCCACCCCAAAGAAGATTTTCAAGCTACTTCTGGATGTATAATATCATTTACAGAGAAGACTGGCATGTAGGTGACACATTCTCTCCTCTCTTTGGTCTAGAAATTGTCACTTTATACCAAATGCCAGCAGATCTATTCCTAAAAATGCCTAGTATCCATTAAAAGACATCCATTCATTTGCCAAGTATTTATTGTGTACCTGTTACAGAGTAGGCACTGTGACAGGAAGTGACAAGTCAGTGTTGAGCAAGGCGGAAACAGTCTCTGCCTCACAGCATCTACATTCCAGGCCCTGTAGCCACCAACACGGAAAAGCTCTTGAAGGAAGGGCACCTCCTCTCCACCGGACACGTGACATGCTACAATTTCAAAGAGTGCTGGATTCCAAGTCTTCATGGAATTTCAGTTCTTTCTATCTTACTAATTCACCATGTGATTGTTCTCATCTTCTATTTCCTAATCTGTGAAATTAGAGGCTAAAGTGAGTTTTCTAAAGACCTTTTCAATTTTAGAATAATTTTTTGACCTTAGGAAAATCTATGCCTCAGTTTCCATATTTGTCAAACAGAAGTACTATTTGCCTTGTTGGCACCACTAGCTGTTTCTGAAACTGAATTTGGATAACATGTGAATGAGTTTTAACAATACGAACTGTCCATGTAAACTTAAGGTGCTACTAAGACTATAATTAGGATGTGATCATTAACATGGGACAAAGGAGGGCAGCCTTGCCATTTCTGCTTGAGGACGCAGAATATACACTCCTGCCACTTAAACAGAAAGCATGGGGATTCCCGCCCCTGTGCAGGTAGCTGACATAGCCTGTAATTATTAAGAGCTCTTATATCTAGAGAACCTCCCCCACCAAAGTGCTTGGGGCACAGTGCATATACAGTAATACAATTGAGATAAGACTCAGTTGCCTAATGAGAAAATAACCTGCTGTCACCATTTATGTGTGTTCCCTAGAAGCTAGGCTCAAACCAGTTTCTTATTTCTAAAGAATGCTTTTCTCTTCCCCTTTTGTTGTTGCTTGGAGCTTGCTTTTGGAAGCTGACCTACAATTTTTTATTTCTCCTAAGTTTGATAGTCCAGAGTCATAGCTCCCTCCAGGTCATTCAATACTATCAGCAACATCCAGGCCACCTTCACAATATTTCTGTTGAAGGCTGCAATACAAAAATCACCCCGGAGGTATCAGCAATGATAATTTTGCCCTTGATTCTATCTCAGACTCAAGCTTAGCCCTGCCCACGTAGCACAGAGTGGGCAGTGCAGCTGATTGGAGATAAGCTCAACGCACTCTGATTGCTCTCCTTTCCGACTTGGCTACAAAATGGCACTAAGGGACTGTTTTGCATCTGCTGTGACGCCATAACAACTGGACTAAAGAGTAAATTTTGACTAACAAGAAGGACACTGTGCTATCATTTACACAGGTCTTTGCTTTTGGAATTCCTCATAAAGAAAGTGTTATGGCTACTGATTTTGTTGTTTATCTGAGGAATTGCAACAGAATAAAGCCTACAAGCATTTATTATGCTCTGGCCCCTAAACCTCCACCCATCACCACCACCAAAAGGACAGACGGTTCAGTCCCATGTGCAAATGGAGAGAAAGTGCAATGGTCAACACCGAATCTCAATAGTATTCTTTAAAAGGGAATCATGCAGACAAGAAACTTGACAGCAGAAGCCACGTGTGTCCATGTGTTTGTGTTTAACCAACTACCTCTTTGGTGAAGTGAATCCCACAAGGCCAAGCTGTTCATCTCCCATGATTTGCCTGGAAAAGAAACATTGCAAGCCCAGAGGCAGGGGGAACAAGATTGTGTTGCATGGAAATCAGCAACGATGTGTCAAATATGCATGTCCAAATTACAACATGAAAACAGACTTCTTACTTCTTCCCTCTTATATATAGAAAGCACTGGCAATGCACCCCACAATGTCAAAACAAGGAAATGGTGGACAAATTAACTATTTCAGTTCTGTGTCTGACAGCTGTTGTCTTGGCTACAGTTCAAACCATAATTCAAATGTGAACCAGAAATGGGTGATTCAAATCAAGTTTAAAAAGATATAGCATTTGCATCACTTCTCATGTAACCATGTCTTCTTAATGTTAATCATAAATGTTAATGCAAAGATGGTAACATCTGATCATTGCCTCATATTAAAAGACACCTGGCACACTCAAGTTTGATCTAGATTTCCATTCCAGTTAAAAGCATGGGAAGGTGTTAGGGTATTTTTCTTTTCATGTGCATTCAATTAATAGACTTTCTGATCAGTAGAAAGTTTTAAAAACAGAACAGCAGCTGATTGTAATTTATGTTTCAGAAAAACAATCCTTATGCCTTCCATTCCAGCAAGGGGAAAAAATTGTCAGGGGTGAGCAATTTTGCTTTTTGACCACTTGGAATTCATCTCCATTTTTGCATCGGAGGCTGAAGCAGCCCCAGACCCAGATGTGCAGTTGGTTTCTGTTCAACTTCAACTCCTTTGGGAAAGTTATACTAAATTGTGTAATTTTTTTTCCCTGAATGCCAGATTATGTAAACACACCCGTTTCATTTTAGCAGTAGAGCTAGGGATGCCCACTAAGTAAAGCATGCTAATAATTTCTTCTCTAAGTTGTATTTGGGAGCAAACCTTGTACAATAAAGGATTTAGAGCCTTTTATAACCTCGGGTATGACAACATCTTATGAGCCACTTTGCAAATACACATGGCTACATATAATGGAAACAAGGCATCTTTACTTTCCTGTACTTCACTTTATACTGCCATATGGGACTCTTTGATTGTGTATGAAGCCTCGAAATAGAAAACTTGCCCGACTTGGTTTTGCATTTGTGTTCACTGACCCTTAAATCACAGTGCACCAAACTCTAGCCCTTTCCCATATGGCTCGAGAGTAGGCTGACTCTAGGTGTGTTGCTTCCAACCTGGTTTTGAGCAGAAATGGTTATGTTCCCCTGGTGAGGACTTAACAACAGCAGACAGCCAATGACCAGTGAAAACTGGCCCATGTGCCATCTTTATGGTTTGTTCTCTAGACTGCCCAGATGTTGAGGCTCTCTTAATCCACTTTAGGCATTCACATTCAGCCTGGGAAAGGGGGACATGTGGAAAGACAAGGAGAGAAAACCTTTTCCTCAATGCTTTGCCTGTGGTAAGTTCCACAGTTATGATAAAGCGCAGTGATAAAATAAGATTAGCTTATCTATGGCACTTGTGGGTCATCCATGAGAATTAGCAAAGTGGTGGCTTTCAATAACAGTTTGGGCTTAATCTGCCAGGCTACACGGGCTCTTGCATAAACAGATACGTGTATTTTGTGAGCTTTACTATAAGAGCCAACATCGGGGGTTTTATGGAAGGCTTAATTACTCTCAGAGGTTTAGAGAGTATTAAATATAGGATATTTAGTCAAAAGTAAAAATGACAATTCAAAATAAAAATTGCTTGACACTAGAACCCAAACAGAGGTTTGCTTTGAAAGCGTTTGTTTATGTTATCACTGTTTATGTTTTCCCACAATCTGGACTCTTTCTGGAGTAGATAAATACCATGTTTGCTGACAGAATGTGCGCTAGCAATTAGCAGAATTCTAACCGATGCTGGGTAAATAACTGCATTGTTTGCTACGAAAATTACCAGTGAAAGACTAACCAGGATTGTTATTCCTAGTTCTGAACAGAATCCCTCGGAGTTCTCTCCTTGGTGAAAGGCAACGTGATTTAGGAGAAATGTCATGAACTATGGAATCGGGATTGGGGAGAGTTTGAGTCCCAAGTCAGCAATTTAATAACCTCAAAATATGGTCTTAAGATACCTTATCTAGAAAACAGGGGTAATGATAATTATTTCATGGAGTTGTTATAAGGATTAAATAAAGTGAATGTATGAAAACAATATACAGAGTGGACAGAAAGTATTTGTTTAGGATTAATACTTTTTGTTTCCTTGATTCCTAAAGAATATCATTTGAGAGTGGAATTCTGCAAATTTTTTTTTACTTAGGAAACATACAAATCAAATATATTACATTTTTCCCCTTTGCCCCAGGCCTGCATAAACCTGTCAAAACTATATAAGGAAATGATTGCATCAAAACCAAAGCCTGATCTTCTGTTTCTAGCAAGATGAACTATCAAATGTTTAAAGAAAACCCTCCTAGTTTGCACTTGAATATGCTAGATCATAGAGAGATGATTAATAGATAGACAGATAGATTAACAGTCAAAGACATGAAGCATCCAAAAAGCTGTACTTCACAGATATGTGCAAACTCTGGAGCTGACATTCTGTAGTGTAGGTTTCCAGCTACGCACTGTGTGACAGAGAGGTAACACAAGAGTCTGGCCTGGCCCAGAAACCCAGGAGTCCAAAGGGTGACATTTTCAGTAGATGAATTAGGAAAATAAAAAAACACAGAATACTTGTTTTTCATGACTCTAGGTGGTGGAGGGTACATGTAGCCTATAATTCCTAAACCTGTAGGAAAAAAAATGGGAGAGAGAGGGGAAAAAAAACTTCAAAAAATCCTCAAGAAATCAAGAATGGAAGGTGGTAATAGAAGAAACATAGAAAAAAATGAAACAAAAACCACAAAATAGTAGAAACAAATCCAGATATTTCAGTCAATAAAATCAATACAACTGTTATTATCCTCTCATTAAAAGACAAAAATCGCCAAACTAGATTAACACACAATCAGACAAAATCCAGCTATATGTTGTTTAGAAGAGACAGAATTGAAAGTAAAGGATAGAAATTTTGTATTCCAGCAAATAAAGAAAACCTTAATATCTAAAAAGTAGAATTAAAGGCAAAAAGTAATATATTAGAGATAAAGATGCATACTACATTTTCTTAAAAGTTAAAATTCTTCAGGAAACTATAATAATTTTGAATTTATGTGTACTGAATAGTATAGCTTCAAATATTAAAGGCAAATTAACAGAATTATAATGAAAAATTACAACTCCACATTAAAATAGGAAACTTTTTATATAGAGCTTTCAGTAGATTATAGAAATCTTGAAAAATGCAATGAATAAGCTTGGCCTCAAGGACATATATAGAACACTGTTCCAATAACTGGAGAGTAGTTATCCCTTTGAGGGAGACACAGAAAATTTATAAAAATTAATCATGTTCTAAAGTATAAGGCAAGTCTCAACAAATTTTAAGAAATCCATTTTATACAGAATATAAACTAATCAGTTACAAAAAAATAAATACATATGGAAACTTAAAAACCTACTTTTAAATAACATAAGTCAAAGAACAAATCATAACAGAAATTATGGGAATCAAATAAGTATTATTTAACAAAATATGT
>NW_012148030.1:3116767-3119881 GCF_000956105.1 Propithecus coquereli
GGAGGCTGAGGCAGAAGGATTGCTTGAGCCCAGGAGTTTGAGGTTGCTGTGAGGTAGGATGATACCACGGCACTCTAGCCTGGGCAACACAGTGAGACTCTGTCTCAAAAAAAAGAAAAAAAATTCAGTGGGTAAACTTATATAAACACTGCTACTATACAGATAGCTTATAAGAGATCTTTAAAAGTTATTTTCATTCCACTCCTTCTCAGCCTCACACTCTTGCATTCAAGCAGTTCCCAGAATTCCAACAATGAATCACAGCTTCCCAGCCTAATAAGAGATGTGATAATTTACTCTTGCTCCATTTGGTTTAAACTTGAAACTCCTGTGACCCTCACTTACATAATTATATTCAGCTGATGCAATAACCCGTTGGCCTTCTTATGGTATAAATATTTTATTTTATCTCTTCTTTATGCTTGTTTGTTCTCTGTTCATTTGCTATGCATTCTTTCTCTCTGTGGTTCAGGATACACGTCACTGTTGTTGTCTTTTGGATTATAAGATCAAATGTACGATCTGGAAAATGGTCAAGGATGTGCAGAAGAGATTGCTAGGAAAGAGTATCTTACAAATGTCAATTTTCCCTTTAATCACCAGGCCCACAAAAGTACTAACAGTCAGCACACAGTGTATTCTGTGACTTCCTAATTCCCCAAAAAAGCTCAAAAATGAGAGATGTTTCCATTCAATGTGCTGTGTATACAGTGCAAAAATTATAATCCACGTAAACATTTTAGAAGAGAAGCCTGAAAACTCAAGACCATCATACTCTGTGGGAATTTACAATTTAAATATGACAACCATATAGAGTGAGATAGGAGAAAAGAAAGGGAGTGGTAATGATATTGCTGGCACTAATGTCTATCCAGGAAATGCAAATATACAGAAAGAGGAGTCAGCTAGTTGTTGGGCATTGATCAAAGAAAAAATACAAAAGCATATAGAAGGAAATAAAGGTCACTTTATTTTGTAACATTTCCTTCTGATATTAGGTGGTTACACAGCTAGTCTACTTCTATCACCCCCAAGATTCTAAGGTCTTTTGGCTAATGTAATTTGCAACGTCCATAAACTCAAAGAAGGTTAGTGCTAAAGGAGATATGAAAGAACATTTAGTCATTGTGCAAAAAATTCAAATACATTTAGGGACCAGACAGTTCATAGGAATTTGTGAAGCAGCCTGGCCATGATTCTATAATAGGAAATAGCAATTTTTGCAGAAAACTATAGGGTTCTTTCCTATTCCCTACCACCACTGAAAGCAATCACATTCAAGAAAAAATTCTTTATTGTGACAGCCACACTAAATATGTCTGCTGACCCCCCTTGGCCCATAGAATACCAGTTTGTCAGCCTAACAACTCCCATTGCACAGATGAGAGATGCCTATAATGGTGGTGTTTCACCCAGGGTTGCACAAATAAGGTGGAGATGAGTCCAGGATCCAGATCTGAACTCAAGGATGGATTCCATGTGGAGCTATGAAGGAAGGGATGCATAGGTGTTTTTATGCAAGCAATTCTTGCTAAGTAGAATAAACCAAATTAGATGAGAGGAATATAGAAGTTTTATAAACACTACCAAAGTATCAGGGTCAATAAAAGACAAAAAACTTGATTGAATAAAACATCTTGCTTCCACCTCATTGCATCCTTGTCCATATCGATCAGCTGTAATAGAGCTTGACAGAAGGTATTGATTGACGGAGGCAATTCTCAGGTACTCGGGACCTGAGAGCAACCATAGACTATCAAGAAGGCAATGCTCTACGGAAGCCTAAAATTAGAAAGGTTAAGTGAGAAGGGGCTTGGCCTAAGGTGTTCAATAGTTACATCAATCTAGCAAATGACTTACTTGAGGCAGAAGGGGCCTCGTTTTCTTCACATTTCTTCCTCATTTTCTGAAGTTACACGTAAGCATACATTGGTTATTGTCTTATAAATAGCTGTTGGTAAAATGCCTGCTTAAAATATTTGCCTGGGCTTCTGTATTATTGATTTCTAAAACATTCTCAAAAACAGTGAAAGCAGGTCGAATGCACACTTCTGCATTTTTTCCCTATTAAAAATAAATAACAGAGAAACAGCAGCAAAGAAAAATGTTAAAGGCATAAATCCATCAACACATAGAAAACAAAAGAAAAGATAACAGTATTAAAATTGGGGGAGCTGGCCGGGCGCGGTGGCTCACGCCTGTAATCCTAGCACTCTGGGAGGCCCAGGCGGGTGGATCGCTCAAGGTCAGGAGTTTGAGACCAGCAAGAGCGACACCCTGTCTCTACTAAAAATAGAAAGAAATTATCTGGATAGCTAAAAATATATATACAGAAAAAATTAGCCGGGCATGGTGGCACATGCCTGTAGTCCCAGCTACTTGGGAGGCTGAGGCAGGAGGATTGCTTGAGCCCAGGAGTTTGAGGTTGCTGTGAGCTAGGCTGACGCCAGGGCACTCCAGCCTGGATGACAGAGACCTGGCTCTTAAAAAAAAAAAAAAAAATTGGGGGAGCTGGAAGGAGATGGATCCATGGTCAATACATTAGCAGACTCAAGATGATGGTATCTGAGCTAAAATAAGGATTAATGGGAAGTTTGAGAAACAATCAGATCCTCAGATCCCGTCATCCACTCATATTCAGGAGACTGTTGCACCCCCACTGTGGTCAGTGGCTGAAGCTTTATCCTGAAGAGGGTAACAGAGTCTCCGGGAATAGGCTACACCAGGCTCAGCTGAGAGCTAGGCTCCAAGGGAGACCTGCCTGGGAAGATGAAGTTGATAGAATGCCTGAGATATGGAATATATAAAGAGGGAATTTAGACAACACATGAAGAGTTTGGAGCTGAGTTAATGATAAGTATTTAGAAAACCAAACAAATTAAAGAACAAGATCATCATTACTTCCCAGGAAAACACTAGTAATTCAGGAAAGGAATTGTGAGGGTTAGTTTACTTCATGCTCAGCCTTGATAGCATTTAAATAGTCAACACTGAAGAGTAAACACTGAATATCGATTTAATGAAAGTTAATGTATTGAGATGAGGGGGGATGAGAAGGAAAACGTGTGATGGAAGTGGTGGAAGGAAAGACAGTTAAGTCCTCTGCTTCTATAG
>NW_012148030.1:3121669-3166948 GCF_000956105.1 Propithecus coquereli
AAAATCCACTTTAGCAATTTTAAAATATATAATATACTAACTATAGTCACCATGTTGCACAATGGATCTCTTGGGCTTATTCCTCCTATTTAATGGAAATTTTGCATCCTTTGGCTAATATCTCCCCAACCCCTCTATCTATAGCCTCTGGCAACCACCATTCTACTCTCTGCTTCTATAACTTTCTCTTTTTTGGATCCCAAAAATAAGAGAGGTCATGCAGCATTTTCACTTAAGACAATGTCCTCCAGGTTCAACCATGTCACAAATGACAAGATTTCCTTCTTTTTTAAGGCTGATTAGTATTCCATTGTGCATATATGCTGCATTTTCTTTATCTATTCCCCCACCGAGGGACACTTACATTGATTGCATATCTTGGCTATTGTGAATATGCTGCAGTGAACATGGGAGTGTAGATATATCTTTGACATACTGATTTCACATCCTTTGGATATATACCTAGTGGTGGGGTTGCTGGATCATATGATAGTTCTATTTTTAATTTTTAAGGAACCTCCATACTGTTTTCCGTAATGGCCGTACTAATTTACATTCCCACCAACAGTGAGCAAGGGTCTCCCTCTCTCCCCATCCTCCAAAAACTTACTTTTGTCTTTTTGATACAGTCATCCTAACAGGTATGAGGTGAAATCCACGCACCTTGGTGTCTTACATTGTATGATGCCTTACAGTCTTGGATATGGAGCTCTATGGTTCTTAATCTGTTTTTCAGTCATGCCACTTCTAATCTCATTAAAGCTGTAGACCTCGTCTTCAGAAAAATTCCTATGTACAGATTTTACACATACTGTGGGAGAATCACAGAGTCCCTGATGCCCATTCATGGACCACTTAAGTGTCCATGAGCCTGTTGTGAGTCTGATCCATATTATTTATCATACCTAGATCCTAAATAAATATGATATTTCAACTATTTTGTGCCTTTGATATTCCTCTTGCAATAGGGAGATTTGTTTCTGAATCTTTTTCCTTCTTGCACTTTGGATGGTACCTGTCCTTGTATCCACCTCCATCTATCCTAAAGTAGTATATAATGTCTTCTCTACTACCCAAACACCTAAATTCCTAGCCTCAACTTGGAAAAAAAAAAAAAAATGCCCTCAACAGTATGTCTTGCCATTCTAAAATAAATAAATAAATAGCTTCATTATGCCTCATTTGTTCTACATATTCAAGGCTGCCATATGGCTTCAATGGATGTCTAGTGAAAATGTATTTAACATCTCATAAAACCTACATAAAGATGTCAAATGTCCATAATTAAAGATGAATGCTCTTTGAGATATCGCTTTACCAATTAGCCACCTGGAGCTGTCTGGCCAAGTCCTAATCAATTAGCCAGTTGTGGATGTTTTGAAGATGTACAAGTCCTAAGGAGAGCTGGGAATACTTAGTGAGCTTAGTAGTGTTGATAGTGCTGGGATGACTGAATTCAGGATGTTCTCATTATGAAACTGCCTCATCGCAGTACAGTTCCACTCCCTCAGGTAATCACCATGGGAAGTAACTAAGCAACATTCTCCAGTCCTGCCCTTTGCAGGATAATAGAACTTTCAGTGGCCACTTAAGGAGCAGTAGAGCAGAGGTCACAGGAAAGCACTTGTTGAATCAAACTTATTCTCTTTGTGGTCAGTCCCTTCCTTTTTATAAAGGACAGTTACGTCTCGGTTTAAGTCCTCAGCTCACTATGCTGCCACATCCATGAAGTTTCATTGTCACTCCCTTCTCCACCAGTTCTCCAACCGTGTAGAAGCAGCTGAGAGAAATGTAAACTTTGGTGTGCCTAGCTTCTGGGAGCTCGTGTAAGACGATGCAGTTGCCAGGTCATATTCTCAGGAACCCCAATTCTCATTGTAGTACATTTACTTCATTGTTTGTCTTCCTCTGGCCTTCCACCGTCACCCATTTAAGTGCATATGGTAACAATATTATTTTTCACCTAGTGGCCCTAACCAACTTTAGAGAACATCTACCTCTGAGTATCCTAAATTCCTTGTGATGGGTCACCAGGCCTTGCAGAATGTTTTCTATAGAAACAATTTTGTCTTCCCTTTTTGACTTTAAAAACAAAAAGACTACTCTAATACATGATTATTTGTGTCATTAAAGTGGAATATGAGAACATGCTTTAGTGTGAAAAATTTTGTGAAAGATGGCCAGAAGTCCAGGATTTGAGACTATCCCTTAGGAACTTGGGAAGGACAGAAGGCAGAGGAGAATGTTAATCCATGTTGGTGCTACCTAGGCACCTCAATGGGTGGTAAAGGTGCTGATAGAACAAAAGCTACAGCAGTGGTTACCTGGGAACCATTTGCCTTATGGATAGGAGATTGTGTTGATTTTTGCAGGTCTTCATAAGAAACAGTAAGAAAGTTGGACTGGAGACTGAAAATAAAACTGAAACTTATGTTTAGAAACAACAGAATGTAGCACTATTTCATTTGCAAGGGAATATGGCTATAGCTTTCACAAAGTAAAGGAAGTCTCAAATTACATGATGAAAACGATCTTCTCGTGGCTTAAGAAAGGAGCGATTGGTGCATTTGCAGTTTGTGGAAGCTTTTTAAGGACTGTTTATGGGTTTATTGTCAGTGCCTTGACTGAGAGCTTGACAGGCAGGGCCCGCTGCTGTTCACGCCACTGGTGCTACCTATGATGTATCTGAGCAGGAGTGATTATTCAGCACCTTTTAAGCACTTACACATACAGTTTTTCAGTTGTATTTTCACACATGCTCCTCTTCATGTTTGCCGGAACCTCTCTTCCACAATTGCTCTGCCTTCACCGCGGAAATCTAAACGTTCTGGAAGCTAGCAGCAGTGTCTTTGAGTTTTGTTTTTTTTTTTTCCCTCTGTCTTTTGGTAACGTTTAAGGCAATACGGTGAATAAGAAGCCAGCCTGTAAATATAGGAATTGACTCACTAATAGATTTTTTTCTGGGATACATGTGTCTGTGCCTTTGAACAGAATGCTGTTATTTAACTTCAGTAAAATCTGTGCCTGGAGAGTTTCACATTTCCCAATATCCAATACTTACAACAATCCCAGATCCCTAAAAGAACCTGATTTCCCTGTCCTGATCTTTCCATAGCCTCTGCTACTGTTTTTATGTGTCCACACATAAGATTGCAACGAACATGTATCGAATACTTCCCTTTTGCAGGGTTCTGTGCTTAACACTTTAC
Source organism: Propithecus coquereli (assembly GCF_000956105.1). Classification (NCBI taxonomy): domain Eukaryota; kingdom Metazoa; phylum Chordata; class Mammalia; order Primates; family Indriidae; genus Propithecus; species Propithecus coquereli. The sequence continues at coordinate 3,124,879 of NW_012148030.1, forward strand.
AGCTTTTCTTCTAACCATCAGCTGTAGGAGTCGGCACATTTTACAAACAGGAAAACTAAGAAAGGGCTTTTTATAAACCCTGCTTTAAAATATTAAAACAATAAGCAGAGAGGGGATAAGAGATAAAACAGGGTGGCAGATGCTGATGGCTGTTGAAACTGGGTGATGGGTTCATAGCACTATTGTCTCTAATTTTGCATGTTGGAAAATGTCCATAAAAGCACACGTTTTAAAATTATAAAAATAAAATTAATGAAAAAAAATTTTGTCAGAGAAATAACATCTCTTCTACATCTAATCTTTGATTAAAATTATTTGAGGGCCTCCACCTAATATAGAAAATACTCTTAATGGCTGAGCTCTCTTCTAGAAGCCTATCAAAACCTTGGGTTGTATGTTTTCAATTCTACCTACCATGGCCTTAAAGTGTTCAGATTTCTCAGCTTTCCTCCTGAGTATTCCACCAAAGCCTACTTTCTACTCCAGGAAGACAAAAGGGTATGTCATTTCAAATGCCATGAAATAATCTTTGTGCGCTGTTCAGTGGTGACCATGGGTGCATTTGCCAGTGACTTTTCTCCAGTGTAAACTGCTTCTTCCCATGTTGTCTGTGCCGCCACCTCGTTTTCTGGTTAGCTGAAGAATTGTTCATCTCTATTTAGACTTCAGATCTGCATCTGCTTTATGCTGTTCCATCTGTTCTGGATTGTAGTTTCTCTGTAATATACTAGGTGCAGGGTAACATTTAAAGAGACAGTGAAGTTAGCATGGGCCTCGAGCTTTCTATCCCTTTATGAGGAAGTTTCTTAGACTATCAACAGAAATGTAAACAGTGTTTTGTTACCGTGTAGAATTCGCTTTGCCTTTGAACATTTGTGAAATTGCTTTTCTTTTTCTTTTTTTCTTTTTACCTTCTTCCTTGGCATCATCCCAAACCCACTCTCAAAACTAACTGACTTGGTCTCCCTGGACAGACTTTGAAAAGTCAAACACTTCCACACCAAAAGAACTGGTATCTAGTGGATTGAAAATTCAAAAGTTCCTACATATCCACCTGGGTCTCTTTGATCCTAGAGGTGAGTGGCTGTTGATCAGAGGAAGGGCAGTTCCAACCTAAGACTTCTGAGTCAGCATACTTGGATTCAAATCCTCCCTCTGTCTGTGTCTGGCTTATTTCACTTAACTTTCTCCAGATTCATTCATGTTGTTGTGAATGACAGGACTTCATTATTTTTTAAGGCTGAATAATATACTATTGTGTATATACACTACATTTTCTTTATCCATTCATTCATTGTTGGACACTTAGGTTGATTCCATATCTTGGCTATTATGAAAAAAAAAAAACTATCAATTTAAAAAAAAAAAGAAACTACAAATCCTACCTCTGCAACTAGACTCTGCCAGGCTCGACTTTGCCCTCTATAAAATGGCAGGACTAATACCTAACTTGTTTTCTTTTTGCAAAGATAAACTTGGAAAAGTTTCCAGTATAGGACCTGTCACCTATCACTAAAATGTTATCAATGGTCAGTGGCTATCATGACTATTAACTCTGCCAGTCACCGACAGCATGTGAACAGTAATAGCCAAAAATAACCAACCAACCAAATAAATAAATAAATAATGTATTTTCTTGGTTGCCAAATTAAGTTGAAATCAATTTTCATATTAACAGCAGGCATTTGCTAACTTGGAAAACATGACTACCAGCGAGGCTCCAAAAGAAGGTCTTTGAGGCTGATGCTTATTTAATATGTCATATTTATTTTGGGTGAAAACTTTTGCTGAAATATGAGAGTCTTGTTGAATTTAATCTTTCCCTTTCTTGTCTATTCAACTGTCATGTGTATCCTCAGAGGTGGAAGTTTTCTGACTGGGGCTTGGTTAGGACAGAAGTTGCATGCTTTGATTTTGTTTTGTGTTTGAGGTTACTAATGAAGAATTCAGGAGAATTATTGGATGCTCTAGGGAAAAGTACAGATGTCATCTTACTTCTGTTTTCTGTAAAATTGAAAATGACAAAGAACAGCAATGCTAGTAAGTGGTACTGTGTCTAGTTGAGTTTCAAAAAAAATAATTCACTACTTCTGAGGAAATTGAAGTCTTTGATGAAAGCAGCTTTTTGGACAAATGAAAAATTCTAAGACTGACTAAAATTTTGTTGTAACATCTGTGTTCATTCATTTACACTTTTAATAAACGTTTATTGAGCATCTTTTTTGGGCCAGGCACTTTGTTAGACACTGGAATACTAAAATGAATGAGACCATTGTAAAAGGAAACAGAGTTCAATTAAATTCTATAATTTGAAGGGAGTTTCGGAAAGGGGCTCATTGCAAATGTACAGATTGGTGTTAAGCAAAGTCACAAGAGATGGTGCCATCCTTTGGGATTATAAGAGTAGGTGGCTACTCTTTGGCCTAAATGAGCCAGGGGGAGGGGGGAGGGTACTGTAACCGGGAGGGAGACCAGTATGAAGAGGGTCACCTCTGGGAGTTGCAAACATCTCAGGGATAGCATGCCAGGGAGGTAAACAAAAAGGATAAACTCCAAGGTCCCCATGTCACTCTTCTCCTGCCTTCTGAAACCCCTGCTGGTACTGCCCATTGGCCAATCACCACCCCCCACCTCAACTGGGAGCCAGAGAGAAAGAAAGGGCACCCACTAGTGAAGTTCACAGAGATCATCTTCCCCACACACAGAGCAGGGTGGAGAAGGTGGAAAATGGAACTGGGAAGAACAAAGGGAAGAGTCCAGCACAACCAAGAACTCCCTCAAGATACTCAGTCTGGGCCCGGCACGGTGGTTCACACCTATAACCCTAGCACTTTGGGAGGTCAAGGTGGGAGGATCACTTGAGGCCAGGAGTTTGAGAGCAGCCTGAGCAAGAGTGAGACCTGTCTCTACAAAAAACAAAAAGAAAAATTAGCTGTATGTGGTAGCACACACCTGTAGTCCCAGTTACTAGGGAGGCTGAGGCAGGAGGATCGCTCAAGCTCAGGAGTTTGAGGTTGCTGTGAGCAATGATGATGCCACAGCACTCTAGCCTGGGAGACAGAACATACTCAGTCTAATGGTAGAAGACTGACACACAAGCAGATAAATTTTAATAATTTACAGTCATTAACATTATGCTGATATTTACAAAATATAATAACATAAGAGCCCAAATAAAACTGCTACCTCTAGTATTAGGGAGCCTTCATTCTGGATCCTTTGAGGTCCAGAGCTTTGTTGGGTGACAGGAGAAGGAGGAGGAATATCTTAAGGGGCAGAGGAAAAGGCAAATACATAAATCACACAAATATACAAAGTTTAGAGCAAAAGGTATATGGAACACAGACAACGGATTTGGGATTTTGCGAGGCTTTGTTTTGGTTGTTGGACAGTATTATCCAGAATCACAATGTGTTTAGTAACCACGAAGAAGATACTTCTGGCCTGTCAGCTTCCTGAGACGTCCGTTTTGTTCACTACCATGCATGCAGCACCTAGAATATCATTTGGCTCATATTAGGTGCTCAACAGCTATTTGGAGAATAAATGAACTAGCAAACAGAAGAACTCCTGGACCTGAACTTAAGTCCTACATATTCATTTTAATTTATTAAGATTAAACTTGATATATATAGCCACTGGTACTATTTTTATTCTTCCTTTTTGTTCTAGAAATAAGTAGATCTAAATACAGTAGTTTTGTAAAGCAAGCACAAAGTGGGGAGTAAGGACATCTCGTCATCACTGGAAACATCATTTAGCCTTCTGTTGCTCAGCTCTCCTCTCTCTCTAAATTGTGCTCTCCTAAGCTTATCATGAAGATCAAATGAGATCAAAGGGACCTTGACCAGTATAAAGTACTTGACAGTTGAGATGCAGTGACACTTCCTTCTACTGCATCAATAGGGACTGAGATGGGCCACATAAGTTAATTTTCCAAATAATTAAGTAGTGTTCCATTAAACCAGGGTGTCTCAATCTCGTCACTATGCACATTTGAGGCCGGATACGTCCTTGTTGTGGGGACCTCTCCCGTCATCATAGGGTATCTTGCAGCATCACTAGCCTCTACCCACTAGATGCCATTGGCACTCCCACCACTAGCACCATCGGTTGTGATGACCAAAAATGTCTTCCAACATTACCAGGTGTCCCTAGAGTGCAAAATTGTGCTCTGGTTGAGTACCACTCCATTAAACATTCTTTTTCAATCTTAACCATCTATGGAAATCTTTCTAAAATATGTTGCTCATCTCTCTGGCCTGTTAAACATAGACTTCTGGATTATTATGCTGGAATACTGGCTGTAACAATCACAAAATCTTTAAGACATGTTAGAATTATTTGGCTGCATACCTAGTCTGCTATATTTTTGTAGGCCTTGTGTCTGTGTTTCATGTTTTTTTTTCCCCCTCCCACTCTCCCCGTGTGGCTGACAGCTGTCATTTTGCTGTAAGCATCGAAGTGTACTAATTTGCTATTTCCAATCTGCTGAAGATTTAAAATTGGTGAGCCAGCTTTCATAGAACACATCTAAAATGAGAATCCATAGGCCCTGAGTTTGTGCCTGGGCATGCAGGAGCCTGGCAGATCAAATTGCTTTATGTGACCCTTGCAGAGACTTCCTTATTCTTCAGTTCTCAACTCATTTCCTCTTAGGGGCATTTGCCAGGTAAGGAAGGTGTCATGATGATGATGATGATAGCACTTTATGGTGTTACCCACATCAACTTTCCCATATCCTTGATTTAGAAGGAGATAAGAGAGGGATGGAGCATCCAATAATAGTTCAAACATTCCTGCCCATTGTGTACAAACCTCTCAGAGAGTAATTAGTCTTCTATTTTCTCACCACTCTCCTCACTCCTACTTCCATTTAGAAATAATATGAGTGATGATATATCATGTATACAGTCTATGAGGCTGCACAGAGCCTGGTATAACATAGGCCAATAATAGGGTCTTAGATATTTTAAGCAAAATAAGCCCAATGTATCAGCACCTAGCATAGTGGCATGGTGCCAGACACATAGTAGGCACTCAAAAAAAAAAAAAAAACTTGTGGAAGGAAACATGAATGAATGAATGACAGAAACATAATCTAAATTCCCAATTGCTAATGTGAAAAGAACTTATGTAAGGTGTAGCAAGCCAAAGATACGGACTTCAAAAATCCAAATGAGGAAAGTGGTTGATAATGAAAGCACAGACTGATCTTTCATGTTACGGATACAGAGAGAACTGTAATAGTCCCAGAGGGGGGAAAACGAAATGACTGAACTTCAACCCGTTTCCTGTTCTGCTGCAGTTCTCTTTTAAGTTCACAGATTGGGGATGGCCCAGTACATTCCAGCTCCTAGCACAAATCCACCTCTTTTATTTTCTCCATTCTAAATGCTTGTGTTGTTCAATGGACAGATAGAAAGGTTAAGACACTCAGTATCAGCCTGACACCAGTGAAAAGAATCTCCGGTATCTCTAACAGCTCGCTTGACCAGGTTGTTAGGCTATTTCTGTCTGCGGTAGCAAGGAATAATCCCTCCCGCCAGCATAAAGCAACCTGTAGTAGAACACTTACCTGAGTGGTGAGCAAGGTCAAGGGGAAGCATTTTATTTAAAAATGGCTCTGTACATAATAAAAAAGGGATCAATGTCTAATATGACTCTGAACACAAGGAGAAGAACAGCATTTGACTTGTCATGTTTTTTCAAGGTCATGATTGGTCTTAACAGTCCCCATTGGTGACAGGGATCCAGATGGTGATTTTGGACCAGCCAGACCCTTGAGAAAGGAGGTCAAACTGACCAGTTTTCACCCAGCCAGCAGTATGAAACCCGAGACATTCCTGCTAGCAGATTACACTCAGGGCTAGGCCCAGAATCCAGACTAACCTGAGAGTGTCCCCCAAACTGAATGGACCCAGGGATGCTGTGACTTGTACTTGTAGATTTCATATGGTCATTTCAAAGAGGAGTTCTGTTGAAGAAATCAAGGCAATCTGCCCTGACCAGAGTCAAGAAAATAGCCAGGCCTCAAAATATAAAGAATTCTTAGACTATAGTAACCATCTATTTGTATTTTCAAAAAGGTAACATTAGTCACAAAAGATCTCTGTGTATCTCTTGGATTCTGCAGTCTTAACATTTCAGATAGGTCACTGGTTAATTGGGCTGGGTTAATGGTTCTTTTTATTATGGTGACTTTTAACCATCTTTCTGGCAGAAGGTGTCTGATTAAATCACAGGCTGCTGGTGGTGAGAGATATCACTTCTCTGGCATTTAGCCTCCCCCAAACAGAGCAAGAATTACAAGGAGTGGCTTTGGAACATGGAGTGTATTTAGCTTTGTTTTGTCTACATGCACAACAGAGCAGCCGACGGTGGTTCTGAATGCCTTTCCTAATAGGATGATTACACAGGATCTGGGGCAATGTCTTGAGGCCAGCGTTTCTGGAGTGTGAGCAAGCAGTAGTGTTCTGAGATGAACTGGGCTCAGGTAGAGCTCGGGATTAGTAACCAAGCAGGAAACAAGGGATGAGGGGCTTAACAAAAGTGGAAATTGTACTGTTGCTAAATTCTGGATTGAATTCTTGCAGCCTGCTTAAATCCAAAGTATCCCGAGGACTCGTTGACCTATGGGTTCTGTAGCTAAAAAGAATATATAAATATATCTTGTGCAGATATATTGATTTAAGGAGGTCCTGCTGTGCATTTTGTAATTATTTGTTGAGTAGTGCTGGGTGCTGGCCATTTATTAATACATATATGTGATTTAAGAGATTTACAAGACTTTAAGATATGAATTATTATAAAGATGGGAAAATGGGGGCTTCATCTCCATTAGTCTTACACACTTTGAACTGAAACTTGACCTATATCAGGGCTTTATTTGGGAATGGTGGAACGAAAATTGGAGAACGGGTTTTCTGATTCTCTTTTGCTCATTTTATTGTAGATGAAGTTCTCATACTTCGTAAGTTAAATTAATTTTGAAGTGTAGCCTGGGAAACTAAATACCAGGAATAGCCCTGTTTCAATGAGGAAATATGTTCTCATAGCAAATGTGAAAAGGAGTTGTTAAAACATAACCCATTTGTAACCTGTAGGCTAACCACATATGTTCACACTACTTATGAAGAATAAGTTCTGTATGTAACAAGTAAATATATGTGTACATGTGTATGTATATGGTTTATTTTTTTATCCTGAATCCATTATACCCAGAAAAAATTGTGAAAGAATATTGAAATGTTAACAGTAGCTATCTCCAGAAGATAGGATGTAGGGTAACTATTATTTTTGTTGTTGTTGTTCTTGCATATCTAAATTTTTCTTCTACAGTGGGAATGGAGTACAAACTATGCTTTTTTAGAAAAACAAGAAATAAAGGATAAGGCACACGCCTGGCTTTTAGATTCAGGTGTATTTGATTTTCCCCTTCTCTAGCCTGCTCCCCCATCCGTACTGGTTTCATCACAGTGATGCAGCTTAAGCTATGGATTTGAAGGTGATTCTGTGAGCTTATTAATTTAAAGTCTGTGCAGGTGTCAGCATTCCAAAGGTATCGACTCAACAGAATTGAACCACATCATGGTAATTAGGATTGAGGGAATATTTGGGGAGGGCACTGGGAAAGAAATAAGGGAAACCAAAGGTAAGGAATAGAAATACCTGATACGGGGGACCCTCAAGCAGGAGACATTGGTTTTGGGGACGGGGGGACAAAAACCAAGTGAAATTAACAACAGAACTGCCTGTCAGTCTCTGAATTCAACATGCCCGACAGAGGGCAAATCTCAGTGCATGAGAAGGGCCAGAGAAAGATGGAAAAACACGAGCCAAGGAGACCAAGTAAGGACAAGTCCCGGGCTGTGTGGTGGAAAGTCACGCAATGACACTGGAGTGTTTGAGTGGCCCGTCACGTGGTTAGATCACGTACGAAGCAGAGGGACTCTCATGACTCATTCGTCACGGGTAGAAAGGGGGTGGGAAAGGCAGGAGGTTTATGTGGGAGGAGGAGCAAGGCCCCAAGACAGAGGGAATGGAAACAATTTAGATACATGTTATTAATTATTGTCTCCAAAGAGCCCGGCGTGGCAAGATGGATGACGACACAGGAGGTATTACTTAAGCTCACTTCCAACATAGCTCTCACTGTGTCTTTCCATGCAGCATGAATCATCATCTCTGGAACTTTCTTGTTTCAAGCAAGGAGGCTGCAGCACTGATAAAGGCTATTGGGAAGATGGAGTGTTACATCACTGCCATTTTTGCAGCTGTTCTTCACCCTCCTGTCAACCCCAGCCTGAAAGACCGCAGGGTGGTAACATTCACCACAGCCTAATACTTGACATATAGGGAATTGTCTCTAGAATGATTTTTCAAAACCTAAGTTATATTCTAAAATAAGTGGTTAATGGCCCCATTCCCACCACCCTCCTCTGCGTCTTTCATCTTTTGTCTACAACAGATGTGGCCAATTTTCCCAGGGATGAAATCTACTCTACGTGCAGGAGCCTAGAGTTTAAGCATTATTATTGTTATGGTGGTAGCTGCCGTTGTCATTTAAACTTCACACATGTCTAGAGAGTGTTTGAGACAATTTTCTTGAATACAATAGAACCTTTCAATAAGATTGAAATGTAAGAACTTTTTAACAGAAGGGATAGTTATAAACTGCAAGCCCAAGTGTTATATTTCTCATTCTGGGCATTTTTTTTCTTGGGAAATATAGCAGATACTCACTAAATATTTTGGAATTAGAATAAGTGGGTTTTGATTTCACATAAATCACCTCTGTGTTGCCTTTTAATATTACATCCGTTGATCTGATGTAAGGAAAGGAAGACAGTCCTGGCCTTGGTTAGGGAATACGTTAGTTGGTTAACTCATTCGTTCATACAACTAACTGAACACATGCTAAATGTCAGAAATTATGCCAGGCACAGACAATGTACCACTATGTTTTCTCATCTTAGCAGCAACATCAGGAACATAGTTTCCTAAAATACCTACCAGTGCTGGCGTTGATAGCAAAGGCATATTGATGACCTACTGTTCACAAGGCAACTTGCGAGGCCCTGAAAAACCAAAAGTTTATAGTATAGCCTCATAAATACAAAAAAGTAGGGCATTCTATTTAAAAATAATAGTAATACATAGTTTTCTATACATAAGTTATTTAATCATGTGCACAGAAATGATGAAAAGTATGTACTGCCACTATTCCCATTTTGGCATTGAGAACACCGAGTTTCATAACCCAGAACTTAGAAATTGACTTGCCCGAGATCTCACCTCAGTACAGAGGCAGAGCTAACAGCACACTGTCTTTCTACAGGGCTTCTATTTTAGTTGAAATACCAACCAGACCCACACTACTTAGTTGTGCCAAACACAAAGATCGCATGCATTTGGATGTGTGCAATCTCTAGCTGGTTCACAAAGATATTGAGGCAGTGCCCCATCTCTCACCAAAGCAGCCATGTTGGCCAGGACATTCTCCTACCTCCCTAATGGGCTCTGGGTCTCACAGTCAATGCTGTCTGTGATGAACCCATGCACAGCTCGGATTCTCTCTACATGGGATCCGTCTTCACTCCTCAGCAATGACACCACACTCTACTCACCCCATTGCCACACTCGGAAGGAATGCCCACATGCCCGGGACTGTTGCAGTGGCTGGCAGAACAGCCAGAGTCCCACAGAGGATAAAATAGCGGGACTTCCCTTATCCCCTTAGAAGGTTTGACTCAGATTCCCGTTCTTTGCAGGCAGGACAGAGACTGCTCGGGCCACCAGTGAGTTCCCAGCGCCTTGTACACTCAACTGCCCGTAATAGGCAGGCAGTCAATGTTTGGAAAATGAAAGGGTGGGTAGGCGGGGGGGTCAGGGGAGGTAGAGTGAGAGAGGGAAGAAGATGGAGAAAAGAGAGAAGGAAAAGATAATGGAGAGGAGGAGGAAGAAAGAGAAATGAGAAAAGCAAGAGATAAGAGAGAAGGGAGCAGGGAAAAGAAACAAACAAACAAAGGCAGCTAAAAGGGGCTGCTGAGCTGGATGGGGAGAAGAGGTGACTGCAAGTCTAGACAAGGGAGCACTGCCCAGGCAGGAGAAAGATGACAAAGTACTAATGTTGGCTCTGCCAGTGACAGCCTGTGGAACCTTGGACAGGTCACTCAGGCTTTCCGGACCATGGAGTAAGGCCCATTTGTGACAGAAGGGAATCAGGCCAGGTCATGGAACAGACCCCTCTCTACGTGAGCGCTCGTCTCCATCCTGGTCCTCTAGGATCCACCGAAGCTGCCCACAGTCAGCACTGACCCAGTTCCTCTGCACAGTCCCCAGTCTTCATTTCTTATCAGGCACCTAGGTGTCCTAAATGAATACAGAATGCACAACTACAGTTCTCACAGGAGCGAGATTGCAGAACATGGAAAGAATGCCAGAAGGACAAATCTTATTTCATTTAGCCTCTTCTTCAAGCCAAGATACCTGTAAACACAAACCTTAGGTTCTACCCTCCGCAGCACCCGGGCAGAGCCTGACTAGGAAGCTTCAGAGAGCAGAATGTAAAATGAAATATAGATATTTATAATTGAAGTGCCTTTTTCCCGGGTATCTATCTCTTTCTTTCTTTTTTAAATGAAAATTCAGTCCACTGAATATTTAGTTCCCCAAGGAAGACTCCTCAGCTGTCGATAACGCTGAGTGCGCGGGGAGAAGCTCTAACAGAAAATGACGCCAGCTCCTGGCTAATGATCACCTTGCTTGGGATCAGTGCGAGACAAGGTCTTTGAGCTTGGCCCCCTTTCAGCTGCGAATTAGGTATTACATGCACAAAATGCTTTTAGCTATATTCTGTAAGTCTGCAAACCAAATGGTTGCTGGATCCAATTTTGTACGTGTACAGGTATATCAAATAAATTTAATTTCCCCATTGAAGGTGCTTGCTTTTAATTCTGGGGCCAGCAGTGCAGAACAGTTTCGAAGATTAAATTTTCATTCCAAGAGAGAAGTAGTTGGGGATAGAACTTCTAAAGCAAAAGTAACCAAAAAAGCAGATGGGTTTTGGTGCGCACAGAGGAGGTGGGGGCGTAAAAAGATCTAGTGAGCACTGGACAGACAAGAAACCTTCAGATGCAAGATTACCTTTGCCACCTCATTTCAAACCACATAATCGCATTATTTATAACCAAAGCATGGCTGGCTTTGATGTCCTGGCTGCAGCAGCAGGGACCCTGCTATCATCTGAGATGCCTGGTGTTTCTCTCTGTTATGTGTGGACTGAAGCTTGGCTGTCCAACTGCTACAAATGCGTCCTTAATCGCCGCTACAAAATGCACCTGAATGAAGTTTAATTTGAAGACCAAACTCAAGGGGTTTTAGGAATAATCCTAGATCACTTTGCTCAGGAAGCTTTTTCTGATTTCTGCCCCTCACCCACGACAACTTGGCCACACCTCCGATGTCTTGCTCCTCAGCCCCTGTGCACATGTCTGTAACTACAGCTGTACTAAGAGCTAGTGTTGCCTTGGCATTAAGCTCTGCAACCTTGGGCAAGTTCCTTTAGCTCTGCGCATCTTCATTTTTGTGTATTTTAAATGGCAGTAATAGGGTGATGAGGATTGATCGAGAAGTGCTTAGAACACCATAGGCACAAGATCCCTGTTTAGCGAATATCATAGGCCCGTGGGGGACACTGTCCTTGACTCCTTAGGACTTAGCTCAGTGTCTAGCATGTTTTCACAGCTTAGAGGGGGGAAAAGAAACAAAAACAAAACAGTTTATTGACTGACTTTTGATCTCAATTTTTTGCCTGCCTGGCATTTTATACTTTAAGCCTTCAAGTATTTGGGGGTGTTCGCCACACTGAACAAATTAAGATCGGTCCCGTTTATTGAGTGCCCACGCTGCATGCCAAATACTCTTTTAGGTACTTTATGTAAAATATTCTGTTTCATTCTTCCATCACCCTCTTATTTTTCCTATTCTAAATATCAGGAAGGTGAGACTCAGTTTAAATAACTTGCCTAAGATAGTAAGCTGGTATTTGATCAGCCAGGATTCAAACACAGGGCATCCTAACTGCGTGCTATTTCATTGGTCTCCTGCACATCCCACGGATGTAGTAATTAGACGATGTGTTGGCATACCCTGCCTTGCTCTGCCCACTCACGCAGACTACTCTCCTGACATGCTCAGGGAAATTCCTAGTTATCCTGACTGGCTAAGCCTCCCATCCCAAAGGCCAGAAACTCAGCTTAAGGTGATACACAGGGGATATTTGCTCAGCTTGTCCTCTGGCCTCCAATCCATGCCACCACACCGACACCTGGAGCGTGGATTCCCCTTGTTCACTCAAAGGCTGCTGCCTGCTCATAGTCACTCAGTTAGTGATGAGACCAATGGCACACTGGACCTTATTAATGATCCCTAACTCCCAGGAACATCCACTCATGATTCCATCGTAAATTCATGATATTGTTGAAAAATAATCCTGTTTACAGTTTGCATGGCATCTAAGATCATTCTGAGAGCCTGTGGCTGCTGCTTAGAGCAAAAGCAAAGAAGGCCTGTTTTCTCACAGATAATACACAGGAACCCTGGAATTACTGCATATCTTTTACGAGGGAGAAGCTACCTGTCATTAGAATTAAGTTTCTTACTTTCCAAAACACAAAATATTTTAGAAGATACTGTTGTATAAGGTATCTACAATGTCTTATGAGAACAGAAACTGCAGCTGAAGAAAACTGTGTGTGATACGTACATACCTACGTACGTATGTACAGTCAGCCCCCTCTGTATCTGTGGGTTCCACAACTGAATTGAAAATATTTGGAAAAAAAATTTCCACGAGGTTTCCAAAAGCAAAACTTGAATTTGCCATAGGTCGAGTACTACGTTGAATCTATGTGAACAAAGTGACGTGTAGGCATTGTATTAGGCGTTAAGTAATCTAGAGATGGTTTAAAGTATACACGGGGATGTATGTAGATTACATGCAAATTCGACACCATTTCCTATTAGGGACTTGAGCATCTGTGGATTTTCGTACTCATGGGGGGCTGAGGGATGACTTTACACATGTATGTGCCATTTACTTTAAAAAATAAAAAGAATTGTTAGTTCAAGTAGTATGTTGACAATAGCAGCAGTTCCGTTCAGCTGATGGTCCTTGAGTATGAACAGATTCTCATGAATAAAGAGGTGCTCATAGCTGTATTTATCTTAAACTGGATTTGTTTTAGAGAGTTGAGTATTTTAAGGCAAAGTGTATGTTAACAAGTTAAAAGAGTTTTAATAAGAATGATTTCTGGGGCTTTTTGTCAGCACTGATCATATTTTAATTGGCTTCTATTTGTTGCACTTATGTTTTCAGAAAAGGGTGTATGTCTTCTGATGGATAAAAAAATAAAGTTACTTGCTCACTAATTGTTTTATCAGATAGTGGCCGTTACGAACAGTGGTCTAAGACCAGGTGAGCAAATATACAGCCACGATCACCATCAGATCCTTCCTGTGCCCATGGCAGACATCGAACATCAGTCTGAGCAATGTTAACATTTTTCTCAACACCATCCTCCATGCTGCCACCGACAGTCCATTGGTGTTGGCCACCAGTGTGACCCCTGGGCTAACAATCCTTTTGTCTCTCCATGGTTAGAGCCAACGTTCATATGATAGTAGCCAAGAGTAAAAACAGGACTCCATGTGTCATGTGGAATAATGAAGACAGGAATATTCCCTGTGGAAATCACACCATGTGATCCCTCTATTGTGAGCAGAAATGGAATAATAATTTTTGGTGTAGGAAAATGATTAACCATTTGCAATTAGGCTATATTTGGATAAGAGAAATGCAGTTGCTACAGTATATAAATCTCATGTTTTCCACTGGTGAAATGTCCCTATAGGTCCATGTCTAGAGACACCGTCCCTTTCCACCTCTTCATCTCTTCCCTGAACTCCTACACAATCTCTATCAACAGCAGACTCTTCCAGGGCAGGGTCTGTGTCTGTTTTCCTTCTCCTTATTGTATGTGAGTGCCTAGCACCAGGTGGCATAGTCAATGAGTGTGAATGAATTAATCCTCCTAATGAGTTCCCTGCCTCCAGGCTTTTTCTTTCCCATTTTAATTTGTCTTAATTTGTAAGATTAATAAATCTTTTCTTCAAGTTTTATTTTTAAGTGACAAATAATTGTATATATTTACGGAGTGCAACATGATGTTTTCGTACATGCATACATTGTGGAATGATAAGGCCAATTAGCATATCTGTCACCTCAAATATTTAATACATATCATTTCTTTATAGTGAGAACATTTAAAATCCATTCTTTATTTCAAAATATTAAGGGGGTACAAATGTTACATGGATATCTTTTATAATGCTTAAGTTGGGGCTTTTAGTATGCCTATCACTGAAATAGTGGTCATTGTAAAGGAAAGTTGTTACCCCTCCCCCCTTCTTGGTTTCTAATGACCTTTACTTCTCTTCGTGCCCGTGTATGCCCATTGATTAGCTCCCGATTATTAAAGCATACATGTGGTGTTTGTTTTTCCATTCCTGAGATACGTCACTTAGGATAATGGTCTCCAGTTCCATCTAAATTGCTGCAAAAGATATTATTTCATTCCTTTTTTGGCCAAGTAGTACTCCATAGCACATATATATACCACATTTTCTTAATATACTCGTGAATTGATGGGCACTTAGGTTGATTCCACATCTTTGAGATTGTGAATTGTGTTGCAATAAACATTCACATTCAGCTGTCTTTTTGATAAAATTACTTCCTTTGGGTAGATATCCAGTAGTGGGATTGCTGGATTGAATGGTAGGTCTACATTTATTTCTTTGAGGAATATCTATACTGTTTTCCGTAGAGGTTGTACTAATTTGCAGTTCCACCAACAGTGTATAAGCAGTTCCTTTCTCTCTGCATCCATATCAGCATCTACCGTCTTTTGACTTTTTAGTAATGACCATTCTGACAGGGGTAAGGTGGTAGCTCATTGTGGTTTTAATTTTCATTTCCCTGATGATTAGTGATGTTGAGCATTTCTTCATTTTTTTTTTTTTTTTTTTTTTTTGCCATTAGTCTATCTTCTTTTGAAAAACGTCTGTTCATGTCTTTGCCCACTTCTTAATCGGGTTGTTAAAATCTATTCTTTTAACTATTTTGAAATATACAGTACATTATTAACTGTCGTCACCATGCTGTACAATAGAGCACTTTTGAAAGCTGGTCTGGCCTCACAGTGTCTAATCGCAGGAACTTGAGGCTTCTTAGCAATCTGTGATATCTTGTCCAGGTCTCCAAAAAAATAGTTATCTGTCTACCTTGGCATGCCTGGCTTTGTTTGCCTGGTGAGGCAGAAAATAAACAGCTGGCCAGCTGTGGTCACGATGAAGACCTAGATAGGGTGAGTATAAAAGTCAGCATTGCTGTAGATTCTAAGGAGCCTTAAGTATTCTCAGGGTTCCCTTAACTTTTGGCTTCCACCCATACTACCTCCGTGATAATAAAATTCAGCCTCATCTCCTATTTCCAAAACCTTACTGAAATGTGCGTCTGGGAAGAGAAGTTGGCTGTAGACCTCAAACAGCTTCAGGTTTATCATTGGACATCCCTGCTTTTAAAACTCTAATCAGGACTAGTACCTGTTTATTCCTTCTGACCTTTATACCGCCCCTTTTTGTTCCTATCTGTATATTCTCTTTCCTTCCCTTTCTTAGTTTTTGCTCTGACTTTCCTTTTGGACACAAAACAAAATTCCTTTTACTATCTCATGTAGAGCATTTTATCATTGGGTTTTCGTGGTTTTGAATACTAGTCTCCTTCTACCCTGTGGAGCTCATCAGAAATTTTATCAAAGATAGTTCCCTCCCTCAGAGGAATTCTAATTTCAGCTGTGATAATCATTATAAATAACATTCATTTCGTATGTATAAATGTGAATGGATTTTTTTCTTCTTACAAAAATTTACAGAAAGGGCCACACCATGGAAAGGACTACAAATGTTCCAAAATCCCAGTGATTAAAAAACAAAAGTCAATGGCATCATTTGACACCCAAGTGGAAAAAGGGAAGATGTGTTAAGTGTTCCTTGGCAATGGATTTCTAGCAAGGGAAAAAAGACCTGGCAGTTCTCAGAGACAATAGTTTTTAGCCATACACTCTTGATCTACTTAGGAGAGCCAAAGAAAGAAAATCATTGTCCCAATGTACCATTTTCTCTTTCTTCATGCATAATCCTTTCTTTTGGTAAATACAGCTGCCAAAAGATCAGCTCTTTAAAGTTTTACACCTCTCCATTTTCATGAGAACAATAAGAAGGTTTGTGTCATCCTTCAGTAACATAATTCTTCAAAGTATCACAGCATGGGTATGTGTTCAGACTACTGAGACAAAAAACATAACACATTTTTAGGATTTTTAAGCAAAGTTGTTTTCCTTTGTATAAAAGGAATGCACGTCCACTGTAGAAAGCCCAGAATATACAGATAATAAACAAAAGAAGAAAATAAGAGTCATATTCCATGCCAGCACCCAGAAATAACAAGAGTTAATATTTCATTATAAATGCTTTTGATGTTTTAAGTGTATATGTATACCTGAGTATATAGTTTCAACAAAAATGGAATTGTACTGTATGCAAATTTTCTATTTTTTTTCAAATTTCACATCCATCCCACCCAGTGATGTAAAAATGCCAACATATTTGATATATTTTTAATATATAGAGGTATTTGTAATCCATACAAATGATATTGTGTTGTAGACCTCATAGTTTCTTTTTTACATGGTAGTATTCCATGGTATACATATACCACATTTTGTTAATCCACTCATGAATTGATGAACATATGGGTTGATTTCACATCTTTGCAATTGTGAATTGTGCCGCAATAAACATTCAAGTGCAGGTGTTTTTTTTTGTTTTTTGGGGTTTTTTTTGAGAAAATGACTTCTTTTCCTTTGGGTAAATATCCATTAGTCAGATTGCTGAATCAAATGGTAGGTCAACTTTTAGTTCTTTGAGGAATCTCCATACTGTTTTCCATAGAGGTTGCAATGGTTTGCAGTGCCACCAACAGCACATAAGCATTCCTTTCTCTCTGCATTTGTGCCAGCATCTATTGTTTTTGGATATTTTAATAAAACCATTCTGACTAGGGAAAGGTGATATCTCATTATGGTTTTGATTTGCATTTCCCTGATGCTTAATGAAATTGAGCATTTTTTCATGTTTATTGGCCATTTGACAATCTTCTTCTGAGAAGCTTCTGTTCATGTCTTTTGCCCATTTTTTTTTTTTTTTTTAGTTGTCCAGATAATTTCTTTCTATTTTTTTAGTAGAGACGGGGTCTCGCTCTTGCTCAGGCTGGTCTCGAACTCCTGACCTCTAGCGATCCTCCCACCTCAGCCTTCCAGAGTGCTAGGATTACAGGCGTGAGCCACCATGCCCGGCTTGCTCACTTTTTAATGGGGTTAATTTTTTCTTGCTGATTTGCTCAAGTTCATAGATTCTTGTTACTAGTCCTTTATAGGATGTATAGCTTGAGAATATTTTTTCCTACTCTGTAACTTGTCTGTTTGCTCTGTTAATTATTTTCTTGGCTATGCAGAAGCTTTTTAATTTAATCAAGTCCCATTTATTTATTTTTGTTGTTGCTGTGATTGCCATTGGGGTCCTCATAAATTCTTTGCTTAGGCTGATATCTAGAAGAGTTTTTCCAACATTTTCTTCTAGAATTCTTATGGTTGCATATCTTACATTTAAGTCCCTTATCCATCTGAATTAAGTTTGGTTGAGTGGTGAGACATACGGATCCTGTTTCATTCTTCTACATGTGGCCACCCAATTTTCCCAGCACCATTTATTGAATAGGGATTCTTTTCCCTGGTGTATTTTGTTGTCTGCTTTGTTGAAGATCATTTAGCTATATGTGGATGGTATTTTATCTGGGCTTTCTATTCTCTTCCATTGGTCTATGTCTTTGTTTTTGTGCCAATACCATGTTATCTTTGTTATTATATCCTTGTAGTAAGTTTGAAGTCCAGAAACGTGTTGCCACCCAATTTGTTCCTTTTGCTTAAGATTGCTTTGGCTATTTGGGCTCTTTACTGGTTCTACACAAAGTTTAGAATTATTTTTTTCCAGATCTGTGAAATATGACATTGGTATTTTGATGGGGATTGCATTGAATCTATAAATCATTGTGGGTAGTATGGCCATTTAGCAATGTTGATTCTCCCAGTCCATGAACATGATGTTTTTCCACTTGTTTGTATCATCTGTGATTTCTTTCCTCAGTGTTTCATAGTTCTCTTTGCAGAGACTTTTCACCTCCTTAGTTAAGTATATTCCTAGGTATTTTATTTTCTTTGTATCAATTGTGAATGGTATTGAGTCTTTGATTTAACTCTCAGCTTGACTGTTATTGGTGTACAGAATGCTGCTGATTTGTGTACATTGATTTTATAACTGAGATTTCGCTGAATTCATTTGTCAATGCCAGGAGTCTCTTGGTGGAATCTTTGGGATTTTCTAGATATAAGATCATATCATCAGCGAAAAGTGATAGTTTGACCTCCTCTTTCCTGATTTGGATATCCTTAATTTCTTTCTCTTGCCTGATTGCTCTAGCTAGGACTTCCAGAGTTATGTTGAATAGAAGCAATGACAATGGGCATCCTTGTCTCATTCCAGTTCTTAGTGGAAATGCTTCCAATTTTTCCCCATTCAGTATGATGTTGGCTATGGGTTTGTCATATATGGCATTCATAATTTTGAGATATATTTCTTCTATGCCAAGTTTGTTGAGGGTTTTTATCATGAAAGAGTGCTGAATTTTGTTGAATGCTTTTTCTGCATCTACTGAGATTATGTTTTTGCTTCTGTTTATGTGGTGAATCACATTTATTGATTTACATATGTTGAACAATCCTTGCATCCCTGAGATGAAGCCCACTTGGTCGTGGTGGATTATTTTTTTGATGTGCTGTTGAATTCAGTTTGCTAGTATTTTGTTTAGGATTTTTACATCTATATTCATAAGAGATATTGGTCTGTAGTTTTCTTTGTTGTTGTTGTTGTATCCTGTCCTGGCTTTGGTATCGAGGTGATACTAGCTTCATAGAATGAGTTGGGGAGGATTCCCTCCTTTTCAATGTTATGGAATAATTTCTGCAATATGGGTACATAAACAATGAGATTGAAGCAGCAATAAAAAATCTCCCAACAACAAAAAAAAAAAGCCTCAGACCAGATGGATTCACAGCTGAATTTTATCAGACCTACAAAGAATTTCCCATTCTTAAGATTAGCCTATTCAAATCCTTGGATTTGGGGGAGGGGATTCATGCCTCTCTTTTCTGCTTACTGTGGTCCCCATTTATCCTCAAGGATATGTTTGGAGACCCCCAGTGGATACCTGAAACCACAGAGAGTTCCAAACCCTATATATACAATGTTTTTTTCTATGCATATGTATTATAGTATAATTTATAAATTAAACACAGTAAGAGATTAACACTGATAATAGAACAATTATAATATACTGTAATAAAAGTGATATGTTGATAAATAACATTCATATCTTATTGTACTGTACTGAAGGCAACTGAAACCATGAAAAAAAAAACCTCAGATGAGGGGGAGATTACTGGTATTTGTCTGACTTCCTTGCAGATTTGAGATAATACCTACTTAAGGTTTTCTACATTGCCTATATTTTGACAATCTGTTGTCTTTGTGTTAGCTTTCTTTCTTTAGTGTCTTTTGCCAAATATAAATTCTTAATTTTTCTTTTGTTCATATACCTTTATTTTCACTTATGGCATATATCTTTCAAATGCCATTGTTTTATTTTGTATGTTGGAGGGTGTGCTAGTTAAACCTGTTGAATTTGCTGTGGAATTTCTTATGTTATAACTGGAATGTTTAGATAAATTGAAGGTATTTAAATTATTTTCAAAGTGCTTTTGTTGGTATAATCTCATTTGATCTTTATGAAAACCCTGAAAAGTAGATGAAGTGGGTATTATAATCCCCATTTTATGGATGAGGAAATTACTTTGACTCAGATAGATTTAGTGACCTGCCCAAGTTCACATAGCTAATCAGTGGCCAAGCCAGGATCAACAGTCTAATCTCTCACTCCCCATCCAACAATATCCTCACAGGGATTATGAAGAGTCAGGATTATTTCCAGCAAGGTACAATTATCTTAAACTTCTCCATGAGAAAGTTGTTTAACACCTGATGATAGTCACATCAAAACATATTTTAATAAGTCTGGATTGATTTACTGTTTTGGTCTAAGAAGTGAGCTCAGTGATCTTCCCAAAAGAGGCAGAGGTGTTAGTGTGGAAAGTGGTCACTCACATCTCTTTGAACACTGTTATAGGGAATAAGTTTCCCTAATGAGTTCAATTCTGAAAGTGGTCAGTGAAGATAACTTATGGTTTTCCAGGTAAACCGTCTTCTAAAGCTGCCCTCAGATTATAGAGATGGAATGAACCAGTAAGCCAAGAAGATAGAAATTTGAGTATGAAGAATGGGAAGTAAGAAGTTTCTAATCATTCTCACATCAGAAAATGAGTATGTAGTTAATTTTGACCTCAGTGCAAACCATAAAAAGACAGATGCAACAGAAATATTGGACTCTGGCCCCTAAAAAATCAATGAATACTATTCCCAGGGATGGGACTAATGAGCTGGGGGGTCAGGTGGTTGTTTGTGGAGGAAGGTAAAGCTGAACCTCTCTCTGCTCCTGCTGGGGTAGGAAAAGGTGATTGAGTGATGGGGTGATGGAGGACTCATTCTTCAGTGCAATCTTAATTACATTACAAAATGTTCTTCATCAGCATTTTGTGGACAAGGAGAAAAAAGTTCAGTTGGCTAAGGCTCTTTAATCCTGGCATGTCCTTCAGCACCACAGGCAATAACAGATGAAACCTGTATTCTCTGACTGAGCATGTCTTCCTCATAAAAAGATTCTTTTTGCATAATTCAATTGAGCAAGGCTTGTAGTCGGTACTTTAAGAAGAATCAGTATTTCAAATATTTGCCAAATGAGCTCAAGATTATAATAACAATAATAATTATAGCTTCTATTTACTGATTGCATACTGTGTGCCAAGCATTGTGTTTAACAAGCACCATTTCATTTATGCTGGAGGAAAAAAAAAACCCTAGAGCATAAGTACCATTATTATCTCCATTTTGCAAATGAGAAAATTGAGGCTAAGAGAGGTGAAATGAGTTGCCCAAGGTTACAAAGCTGATCACTGGTAAAACCGGTATGCAAATCCAGAATTATCTGACCCCAATGATGAATTTCTCTGGTCTCAAAATTTGTATGAGTTATCTATTGCTGCTTAACAAATTACCCCAAAGTTTAACCACTTAAAACAACAAACATTGTTGCTCACAGTTTCTGAGGGTCATAAGTCTAGAAATGGTTTAATTGGGTGTTTCTGGCTCAGTCTTTCTTACAGTTGCAGTCAGTGTGTCAACCAGGGCTGCAGTCATCTGAAGATTCAACCAGAGCCAGAGATCTGCTCCAACATCACTCGTGGCTGTTGGCATGAGGCCTTGGCTCCTCATCATGTGGGCCTCTCTACAGGGCTGCCTGCATTTCATCTATACATACAGATGTCCTTCAAGCCTTTTATGAGGACAACCTTATCAGATAGTGCTATGTAAGCTGAAATAAGCTGCACAAATTTTAGATATTGTTATTATTTGAATTTATGACCATCTTGCTTAGGATATTCAGAGATATGGAGATATTACTGACTCCTGCAAAAGAATGACCAAGATCATGCCTAATTAACTCCATGTCCTGGGGAAGCTCAGCTCTAATGGAGGTGGCATCTTATCCAGGGTTCTTTAGGGTAAAGAAGATGAGGAAACCTGGTTTCTACACAGAGCCCCCATGAAGCAGTTCATAGCCAGTGGTCTGCCTGGGAATTCCTGCTTGCCTTGATGTTGGATAGAAAAAGGTGTTCTTGCTTACAGAGATCTCGTGGCTATTAGAAAGTAAGCACCCAAACCCTTTGGTGTTCTAGCCCCACATGTTGGGATCCAAACCCAGGATAGGAGTAACAAATTGTCTGGGTAGAAAATGAAGTCAGGGCTTAGCCTAAGAAAGCAGAATATGGCAGAAAGTCTTTAGTGTAAGACAAACCCGTTTGTGTTCACATTTGTTGTGAGGAAATTGGTGGTCATTGAGGTTCTGTGATCTGTAGAACACACTTGGTTGTTGTTCTAGAAGCATGCCTGGCACATACTAAGTGCTCAGTAAATAGAAGTATAATGGTAGTTTTGTTATTGTCATCATTACAACATTTGATTTGAGCAGTAAGATTTGTAATTTTTTTTTTAGTATCCTTATTACTCATAAGACTATAAATTCCGTAAGAATAGAAATTTGGATATCTTGTATTTCTAGTACCTAACAAAGATACCCAGCAAATATTACATGAATGGATATACATAGCATGGAGTCTAGTATGCAGTAGGTACTCCATGGTTGATAGTTACCAACATTATAATTATCACCATCACTATCACAAGCACCCCCATCCCCACAGCATGAAAATATGCTGGTATGGTAATTCAACAGTGTTCTCTAGTTTATGACCATAAGACTTAATTTCCTCTTCTACTTCAGGTACCTTCAATTCACAAAAGAACCTGCTTCTTTTTCGCATGGTAACAAAAGATCTGCTCCACCATATTATTATAATGTCACTGTGGCTGGAGTGGAAAAAATCATATACTTGAAAAACCTTAATAAGCCCTGTAATCAGGTTCACCCAAAATCTCTTGGCGTCACACTCCCCTAGTATTGAATCCCATCTCCACTATTGACTACAGCCGTGTGGCCTTGGATAGGTTACCAAACATCTCTGGACCTCTGTGGCCTCATTTCTAAAATGACAAAAATAATGCTAACCAAATACCAGTAAGGCTATTGTACGAAATAACTGAAATTCTTTTTGCCAGATTTCTTGCATGTGTTTTTTCTATGTTAGATGTTCAGTAAATATTTATGGAATGAATGTGTTGACTAAATCAATGATGTAATTTATGTCCCCAACTTCACTACTCATTCCAACATCTGAGTCAGCATGAGAAAAGATCCTTCCAAATGTTAGGGAACTGCAAAGGGATGTAAGATGTAGGTTCCAGGACTCGCTGTGACTTTGGGCAAGTCATGAGATATGATTCAGAGTCTCAGGGGTCTTGTCCACAAAATAAGAGGAAATGGCAGTTAAGCAACAATGTGAATGCACTTACTGCCACTAATCTGCACACTTAAAAATGGTTAAAATGGTAAATTTCATGTTATATATATTTTACCACAATTTTAAAAAAAGGAAATTCTGGCTGGCTAGAATACTAGCTTTTTGATATTGGCATGCTAAAGCTTGAAATCAACAATATTAGCTAGCACATATAATACCTTCCTACTGTGGTCCTAGGAGTGAAGCATTATTACTGCCTCCATTTTACAGATGAGGAAATGGAAGCTTAATGAAGTATTTCCAGAGCTGAAGTTTGAATCAATGTATGTCTCATTAGAGAGCTGAGCTCCTGAGCTTAGCTACTTAGTTTTCTGATGGTTTTTTTTTTTCTTTTTTTTTTTTTGGACAAATCACCAAATAACAAATATAGGCAGCTCAACTTCTGGTCATGTGAGCTTTGGTAGAGGAGATGGTATTGAGAATGTTAGTTTGTGAAAGACCTTGTCTTCTTGCATTCTTTGAAGCTCCCAATATGTTGGAACAGAGGGAAAGAAGGAAGGAGAGGATGGAAGAAAAGAAAGACAGAAGGAAGAAATGCCAAGATACAGTTACCAATGTTTTGGGGGGTGTTTTTAGTGTTCACATTAAATTATTATATTTGTATGATTATAATAACAAAAAATACCTGGTTGAAACTTTTGATGTCATTGCCCAATCAAAGCTCAAAAAGATTGGGAGACCTAAGCACATGTCCGGCCTTCTGCCTCCTCTTTCCCTCCCTCCAGTTCCTTCCACAGTGAGAGGCCCTGGGTGGCATTGCAATGTGACTTCAGCTGGCTCTTGGCATACCCATAGACAGGGTTTCTAGGACACTACCACTGGAGAGAGGAACAGCAAGTCCAAGATGCTCATCATATCATCAGATTGACAAGACACAGCTATTAGGACCACAACCCAGGAAGGGTTGTTCCCCCAGTCCCCTCTCATAGACTTGATTCAGTCTTAAAATAGCTTAAAATAGCTGCAGTGGTCATAGTAATAACAGTAACAGCAGCTAATACACAGAGGATTGGAAAATGCATTATACATAACTCATTCATTCCCTCCAACAATTTGGTAAGGTAGGTACAATCATTAGTCATCTTTTTTTCCATATAAGGACACAGGCACACCTAAAGGTCAAGTAATTTGTCCAAGGTTATGAAGTTTTTAAGATACAGAGGCAGAGTATAATCATGGACAATGGCTACCATTTATAGAACACTTACAATGGGTCTGGTGTAAGGATTGAATAGAATAATTCACATAACCATTTAAGCTAGAGCCACACTCCAGCCCTATGAAGATAGTATTATTACCACCATCCTCAATTTACATATGGGAAAAGCAAGACTTAGGGAAGCCAAGGAACTGACTGAAGATACATAGCTCAAAAGTGGCAGAGCCATGAGGTCAGTCTTGTGCCAAAGCACTAGTGATCATCCCTTCTGCCCTTTGGTTGTCTCAGTACCTGATTAGAAAATAGGTTAATTTCTGACTGTTTTCCAGCATCACCTTGCCTGGTCTCCTTAACGGTTCAGTACTGTGAGTTTTTGTTTTTGCTTTTGTTTTATTTTCATCCTAGTGAAGCATAAAGTGAGGCTTCTAGTCTCCTAAAGCATGACATTTCCTCTTAAGGGACAAATTTGGTAATAACATATATTGCTCTATTCAGTCCTTATATCAAATTTCTTATAGAATTTGGATCTCATTTGCAGTGCCTTTCATAGGGAGAAGTTGCAATTGCTTTTCAGTAATCTTTCCTTATAAGAACGAAGAACAAATTCCAGCTAACCAGGCAAGGTTGTTCTCATAATTGTGTCTGCAATAATCCACCATTTTATATTTATTTCATCAGTTTCAACAGTTCACAAGAACACCCATAATCTTAGATCCAGTAATCAACTGTTTCAGAATTGCCCCATCCTAAATTTAGGCCTTGCACTTGGTAATTTAGCTAGAGAGCTTCATTGTTGAGTGCCACTCTTTCACGGATGAGGGAAAGTGCTACTCTTTGGGCTGTATTTAATTCTTATTATTTAGCAAGGTGAACTGGATACCATGGAGTTTAATAATGCAGGGTATAATTGCTTTAATGCTACCAAGGCACATGGCTGCTGACTTCTCTCATCTTTGCTGGGACACACTCACAAATGAGACGTTGCTGCTCAGCGGGCTTTTTCCGCTTCAATATTTTAAGAAAACAAATATCATTGTAGTGTGGCACTTGTGGAGGAATCGCCTAAAAGGATGAAGTAGTCACCAGATAGTGCTATGCATAACTGCTAACATCCATTGGTTGAGGACTACTAAGTGCTTGGCACTGTGCAGTTAGCTTATTTAATCTTGCAACAACCCTAGGAGGTAGGTACTATTACCATCCATTTATAGTGGCTTAAAGAGATTAGTTTATAGTCACATAGTCCAAAGCAGAGAATGTCTGCTGCAGAGTCACACATTTGCAATCACTATTACCTTGTCTTCCCAGCACAAGCTATTTTCAGTTCTTTTTGCAGAGCATTAAAGGAAAGAGAGAGCAGAAGACTCAACATGTTCTTATGAAGAATGAAGAAAATCCCAAATGAGTTGTGAATTCCAGATGTGTGTTTTCCTATTTCCCAGGTGGACTGTGACACTAATTGCCAGTCAGGTTTGTCCTCATTTCTTGTCCCCCATCCACTCTTCAAATATGACCCAACAACCAAGAACAAAATGAATTTTACTCTGAAGTTTAAAGTATCTTATGAAGCTATATCAATTCCCACTGCTAAGATTGCTTTCACTTTGTAGTAAGACTCACATTTGATTGCATGATAAAAAAAAAATCACTTCTTTCATCAAAATGTTTAAACCCTGCTGACACCAGTATAAATGTTGAAAAAAAAATAGATTTAAGGTAATCAGGTTATTTAAAGAGTATATAATATGTATGTTATTTGTTAACAGACAGAGTGGCATCTTACTGATCCTGAATTTGAGGTTTATACATCTGAGACAATCGAGCAGATTTCAAGATAAATCGTGGTAGAATTAACAGCGTATTTGGATTATACCTTCTGATCACCAAGTAGTGGGATAAAATTCGAAAATGTGAGCATATTTATCTAAACATAACTTGAAATTCATCAGCCAAACAATGAACTTTTTGAGGATACCTACACAAGAAAAAGTAGATAAAAATCAATTCTGCTTCTAAAAATATTTAGAAATAAAAAATGGCCTTCTCTGCTGAGAAAGTACCCATTTTTAATGTTTCATTTTATAGCAATAA
This sequence comes from Propithecus coquereli, assembly GCF_000956105.1. Classification (NCBI taxonomy): domain Eukaryota; kingdom Metazoa; phylum Chordata; class Mammalia; order Primates; family Indriidae; genus Propithecus; species Propithecus coquereli. The sequence continues at coordinate 3,151,459 of NW_012148030.1, forward strand.
TTAAATTTTGTTTTGACTTGTGCTCCTAACCTCTGAAAAACAAAAATAATCACTATATACAGTATACATTGTTTTGTTTATCGCTTCATTCAATAAATATGTCTTGATGCTGTATCAGGCATTGTGCCCCGGAGAGACAGCCGCACGTGAGAGGCAGCACCTGCCGTGCATTCTGCTGGGGAGACAAGTTCTGAACACAAAACCAAATCAATATGTGTAGTTTCGGGTGATGATAAATGTTATGATGAAGCTAAAACAAAGTTAGGAGGTAGACAACACCGTCTATGGAAAGCGGAATAGTCAGGAAAGGCCTCTTAAGGAGGTAGAATCCCAGACAAGATTAATGAATGGGGAAGAGTGTTCCAATCCCTTCACGTACAAACTTCTCACCAAAAAAAGTCAGGAAACCACCAGTCCTACCTAAAGGAAAATAATTCTTTCTTACCTCCTCCCCCTGTTACAGTTTTCCTAGTTCTGTTTTCTTTGCAAAACACTTCTCTAAGGTAAAAAGATCTCAGTCCATCCTTCCTCTAACATTACTGCCGCAGCAAGGCCAAAGCATTTCACTTGTCTTGCAGATGAGCCAAATTAGAGCAGCTCCAATGTGTTAACCAGTTCTGCTAATAACTAGCTGGCAGCCTGTTTCTGAAGACTCGTATTGGAGTGGGGCTGCCTTAGCCTCTGGACTCAGAGACCCCTGTCCGCATGGGAAATGCCTTACCATCTCACAAACCCACATGACCCCCTAATCTGGCTGTTTTGCCCTGATGAGAAAGTGTTCAGACCTTTCCCATTCACCAGGCTGGGAGTTAGGAGTTCCTAGGCTAACCTGGAAATCATTCTTTATGCTGCTATCCAGGGCTTCACAATGCCTTCTCTCAGCCTTTAGAAAGGACGGGAAGGAAGGCAAATGCCATTGGATGGGATTCTCCTAAAAGCCAGGTACTGTTCCAGGCACATAGCAACCTTTACCTTATTGGATCTACCTAGGTGCTCAGGAATGTCCTCATTTTACAGGTGAGAGAAACCTGAGGCCCAGAGTGCTTAAACCACTTCTTCAAAGTCACCACGTTCGTAAGTGGTAGATTATGAAATGATTTGATACCATTTCAGTTTCCAAAACCATCTCTGTCTTCTTTCTACTACAGAGGTCCAAGAACCTGTCAAATTCTCTTGTCCCAGAAGGCGATAATATATGGAACTCTCCCCACTGCTCGGCATATCCCAAAACCTACCTAATTTCTCATGGTCAGTGCCTGGCATATGGGACATCCAAGCAACACATTAAGGTCTCAACCAAAGAAAGTTACAGTTTCTAGAAATATAATTTCTAATAAGAGAAGATATTTCAGGCAGGAAGCTGACTGCCTTAACAGCGGGTGCCAAAACCCTTTGGGCAATTTATAGAGAAGTTGAAATAAGGAACAAGACAAATACATTTAGGCTTTACCCAATTCCTCACAGTTTTGGAGGAAGGAAAATATTATTTTCTGGGAATGGAAAAAAAATATTCATTCCTCTCTATTACATGGGTCCAGCTAAGCAATAATGCACTGCAAAGCCAAATAGTCTGATCAGTTTCTCAGAGCTGTTACTAAAGTTTGCAAAATTTTACTCAAATTCTTCCTGGAGGAGTTTCAATATTGTCTGTTTAAACTGGAATTGGGCTGGTACTCTTCGTTTCTGTTAAATCTGCCAAAGCTGGTGATCCCACCGCACAAATCTCCCAGTGCCGTGGCCTTTACCCCACAGAGGCTGGCAGCACCCTGACAGCCAGCACCCTCTGTCATCTCTCTGATGTGACTCAGGTCAAGGAGGACCGAACCAACGTTCCTCCTCTTCTCATAGCTACTTCAGATAAAAAACTGCAAACTACCAAAGGTCAGAGAGGCAGGTAAAAAATCCTGATTGCCTTAGCCATTTTTCTTGTTCACTAGTCAAATGATAGTGCCTGGTACAGTACCCAGTATATAGTTTATGCTCAGCGAATATGGATCGAATGAAGGAATTATTGGAAATAATAGACTACTGAGATTAGAAGTGACCTAAACATCACCATGTTTCTGTTGTGCTTGCCAAGTGACCTTCCAGTTCCCCCTTCCTAGGAAGTACACTCACTCTCCAAGTAGCACCCACTACCTTGGGTCATGCCTGATGGTTAGAAACTCCTTCCTTCCATTGACCTAAAACCTGGCTGCCTGCTATGGTACAAAGTTGAAAGAAGGGAATTCAAATATTTTAACATCCACTATGTGCCAGGAATTATCCTTGGTGCATTTACATGGTCTCATTTATTCTTCATAACAACTCAAAGAAGGAAGTAACTGCATGTGGTTCAGTCCACCCTCATCCCACCCTGGGTTCCTGCATTATTAACTTTCTAGCTGTACACCCTTGCTTTTGCTTTTGCCCTCTTAGGGTAAGTCTGAAGATAATCTTATCTTTTGAAATTGTAAATCAAAACTCATCACTTCCTTGCTTGGCTTTCCACTGTACTTGGAATAAAGTCCAAATCCTTTACCGTGACCTACAAGCCCACTCAATTTGGCTGCTTCCTGCTCCCTGACCTCATCTCAGCCACTCTCCCACTTGCTCACTGTGCTGCAGGCACATTCGCTGTCTTTCGTCTCTTGAACACCTCAAGTCTGTTCTCACCTCAGGACCTTTGCACTTGCTGTTTTCTCTGCCTGGAGCCCTTTGCCCCCAATTCTTTCTTTGGCTGACTCACTTCTTGTTGCCATTCAGTTTTCAGTACAAATGCATTTTTCTCAGTGAAACCTTCTCTGATTGTAGAATTTACAGTTGTTCCCCATTCCCAGTCATTCTGTCCACGTAGGTCACACAAATCATGTTTCCTCCAAAGGTGCTTGAACCTGGCTATGTATTATTGGAACCACGAAGGAAGATTCTAAGAAACTACATTTTCCCCATATCCTTAGAAATTCTGATCGAGTATATCCTCTGGGTTGTTCAGAAGTCAGTAGTTTGAATAGCTCCCCAAATGATCCTGATGGGCAGCCGGTCTAAGAAAGCACGTGTCTGATGTTTCTGTGTGGGTTAGAATCCTGCTTTCATCACTGGTCAGCTGTGTACTTTGGGCAAGTCACTTAGCCCCTTTAATCCTCATCTCTAAACCTATGACAAGAATAGCATCTATGTTGTAGGGTTACCGTGAGCACTAGGGGAGCATTCAAGTGAAGCACTTCTCATGGTGCCCACTGTAGGCCCTCATTAAACATGGGCTGCCATTGTTATCGTCACGGCCCTGCTAGTTTTACTCCCCATCCCCTCAGCAGCTCTTCAGGGATGTCAAGGCAACCGTCACAAAATGCTTCTTTTCCAGGCCAGTTACCCTCAGTTTTCTTCTTTTTTAAATCCTTTTCCACATTGCAGATTCCTGTTTCCCCTCTCACCAACAGATTACACCCCAGAGGAGGTGTGGTATTCCTGCACCCCAGAACTCACAGGGGTTGAAGCATCTGGTGCAATACATGTAGGTAACTGGGCTCCAGCCCTGAACTTCGGATGGCAGTCATTACCGGCCCTCGGAGGGCAGCTGCGTGCAGCCTGTCGTTCCAGGGAAGTCTCCTCATGGGGGAGCTCCACGTGCGAGTGTCCGTAATGAAGGGAGCGACCGGAGAGAGGGTCTGGGAGTTTCTGGATGCTTTTCATCTTGACATGCTTAGTGGAGAGTCAGAGCCCAGCCCACGTTAACTCATTAAGTTCCTGGGGGGGTTTGTAGATTTTCAGGCTTTAGTCATCGTAGTCAACACCATAGGAGCAAAAATAATGAAAATGGTGGTGCCTCAGGAAGTGGGAAAAGCAGGTCTAAAAGTCCATTGTGAACTTACAGAGGAGGAGGAGAAAAGGCCAAATGTAAAAAGCGAAATGAGTACTAGTTAATAGTGAGGTGTATGTGGACTTGAGGGAAGATGTAAATCAGTCAGGGAGAAAAACACCTGGACATGATACAGGAGATAGCTTTTGTTCTAAGTCTCATTTCTTGGTCATGGGCCACTTTTCTTTCTCTTAAGGTTGAGCTTTCTCTTAAGGGTTTAGCTGAGTCAGCCCTGGATCTGGAGACTCCTGCAAAGCCTGAAGAGGTCAATGGAGATGCTCGGGGGACTGAACCCGCTAATAATTCACTCCATCCTTAAGACAGGTTACTCCCCATCTCTGAGCCTCACCCTCATCTGTCCTTGCAGAGCTGCTTTGATGTTTTCGTGAGCTGGAGCTCACACTCTGAGTACGCTCGCTGCCCTTGGCCTGTCCCGTCACATGCACTGGACTGTAAGCTCCTTGAAGGAGCGGACTGTTTTATCCTCACCTTTGCACACTGAGCCCACCTTGCTCCTCAGGAGGCCCTTGATAAAGTTTCGCTGAGTTGAAATAAACTTCCCTAAATCGCTTAACATGCCCTTTTGGGGACTTCATCAAACTCCTGAACGCTGAGCTCCAGAAAGGTTCTGGCCCATTAACCCTATTCCCCTGCAAGCAGTTAGTGAACTTAATGATCCTGCTGCCCCCAGCATGGTACAGAGCCCACCCCTCCCAGGTTGCTCCAGGATCCTTTCCCGGAGCCAAGCTCTGAGAGCCCTGGCAGCAAAACCTTCCCAGCAGTGTTTGGGAAGCTGGTCCAGGTTCTCTGTAAACTTAATGGAGTGACCTTCCTTTAGGTGAGAACCTAGCTCATGTTTAGAGGTAGAAGGCTCTCCTTGGAGTTGTGAGATCTTACCTTTTATACCTGTGCCTACCTAGCACAGCACCTGGCACATAACAAACACTCAACATATGGTGAATGAATGGATGAATGAATGAGGCATAGTTTTTTGGTAGTATCAGCCTCAAGGTGTGTAGCATTTAAATAATAAAAGAGGAAGACTAGGGAGAACTACTTTTATTATTATTCTAATAAAAAAAAAGTCTCATCCCGTGAGTGATTTTATGACCTCTATAAGCATAGGGCAGAGGAGGATGCAACCAAATCTTCTGGTCATTTCAATAAACACTCTCTCCAACTCTCTGCTCTTTCATGAATTCTCAGGTGAGAAATATCTGTAATGGGTGAGCAATGATAATGTCACTGAATAAAGATTGATGGAAACAGATATAAACCCAAAATGTTTTTAGTGCCAGAAATACTGTTTGCTCAACAATAAGTTACATCAAAGGACTTAAACATTTCCCACAGAGGTCAGCAGTTCTGCAAATGATGCACTGAAATTCACACCTCTGCCAGAAGCACTCTGTTCCTGGCATGAAAAAGAAAAAGTCACATCTGTTAACGTCAGTACCCGAAGGAGGCAATTTTGCTTTTTCTGATTATTGTTCAGGTGCCTCATTTTCCAAAGAGCCAGCCTCTGGAGGCTTGTTAGACCATATAAAATTTAAAAGCTTTGTTTTAAAGTTTATAAATCCTTTTTTTTTTTCATTTTTTAAATCCTGGAAATACAAATGTAGACTGAAGATGTCTGTTGTGTGTGAATCTTAGAGGTGCTGTTTCAGCAAGCATCCCTGTTCCCATAATTGGCCACATCTTTAAGCAACTCACATGACCAAAGCTATATCCTTGATTTTCTTTGTATGTTAAAATATTGTCCTTTGTCGTTCTAGCACCTGCTATTTGAGATTCATGATTTTTGGAGTCAAGGTATTTGGAGTTAGAAAGTGAGGATAATGATAGTGACATGTGCATGCCAAGTGCTTTTTCTTTCGTTATGTCACTGAATCGTCACAACCCCCATATGACCCGAGGGCATTATTATTTTGTTATAATGAGCGAGAGGAATCACCAGCCAGAGTTAGAACCCAGACCTCTCCCATTCTCAAGATCCAAATCCACCTCACTTATTCTATGTGTTTTCTTTTTTTTTTTTTTTATTTCAGCATGTTATGGGGGTACAGATGATTAGGTTACGTATAACGTAGCACCTATCAACTTCCAACATGCAAAATAATGTCTTTGTTCATCGTGTGTATTTTTTATTGTCTCAAATCTGAGTTCCATGAACACAAGAATTCCTCTTCCTTTTCCTGTTCTGTTCATTGATGTATCCCAAGCTTGTGAACAGAGCCTGGCACTTAGTAAGGCTTCATTATATATTCCGATTGTTTATCTACTGTATCACACGATTCTATCTGTGTTTCACTGGTGGAAACACAGAGGTCAAGAGCCACCTGGTAATTTACTGATGATGACACAGTGGGCAAGTTAGCAAGGAAAAACAGATCTCCTTACCTCCAGCCCAATTCTTCACCTAAACCCCAACTCTATCGTGCCGCACTTTTATTATGCTATAAAACGAGTAACTGTTTATGAGTTCATTCCCGGGCACATTATTGCTTTTATATTACATCAAAGAACTTGAGACAAAAAGATATAGCCCTATCGATTGTTCTCAGAAACTTGACTTTTCTATCCCTCAAGGTATCCTTGCTTAAGGCTTGTTCTGAGGCCAGGAGCCAGTCTCTAACAGAAATCTGCCTCCAACAGGACCACCTCCACAACAGGGCAGGGTTGCTGCGGTGTTTGGTTTTAGGAATCTTGAGATCATCTGAATTGAGGACCTTTTTCTGTTCCTAGCCACCAGACTCTTACGGAACCTCAGAACTGACCAAAAGGCAAAATGCTAAGATGTTTTTGGCTCCTGGATACTCAGTGAGTCAGTGTCTTCCAGGGAAAACCCAGATGCTACTGGAAATAGCAAGGGGATGTCTCAGTGCTGCTGTGAATCAAGCATTGAATCTGCGGGCCTGATAGATAGGGGTGAAGTCTTGCATAGAGGCTAAAAAAAAAATAACCATTCTAGAAGTGAGGGTGCATTAAGCCGAATGGATTTGTGTTTGGCTTTCTGAAAAGAAGACAGACTCCAGAGGCTGTCAAGAGAATACATTTATTTGAGCATAAGTTGTTTTTTCATTACCAGTAGCAGAACACACCTCCTAATCCTCAAATGAATATCTCTTTACTGTGGTTAAACTGGAATATGTCATTCTTAGTAGAAGACAGAGGTAGAGAGATTTTTCTCCTTCTATGATGAGCCTACGCTACTCTGCTGTCACACCCATTCTCAAGGCTGCTGGCCCAAAACGGGGACTTATCTGTAGTTTTAACAAGTCGCGAAGCTCCTATGCATTAAACCTGTGACCTTGACTTGACCAGTCCCATATTATGCTGAGGGATGCACTGTAGCCATTCAGTGCAATGATGGCAATAATAACTATGTGTCTACGTAAAGCTCTGTACACTTTAAAAAGCACTTACTCATACATTGTTAGGATGATTTTATAATAACCCAAAATCTGAGTTATGGAAGAGATGCTTATCATCTCTATTTGATCAATTAGAAACCTAAGTTCATGACACACTGAGGTCACATAACTGGTAAGTGACAAAGCCAAAATCCAGGGCCCTCTGGCTTCTCTGTTCTCTCTGCTATGACATTCTGCCACCTGCCCACGTGGTATCTCCACCTGGAGTCCGGCGGTCATCTTAAATACATGTCCAACACCAAATTATTAGGTTCCCTTCTCAAAAATCCACTCCTCCTCCTGTTATCCCTGCTTATTTAACAACTATCACCTACCCTAGAAACCTCAGGGTCCCCCTTGAATATCTGCCCTTTCTCCTGCCACACTTGTTAGAGTCAACCCAGGATTTTCATTTGTGAAATGTCAGCCAAACTCTTCCCTCTTGCCTGTTGTCACTGGCACTGTCCTGATTCAGGCCTTCATCATCTCTTGCCTGGCCCACACTAATATCCAGTAGTTTGACTCATTCACCAAGTCACTGAAGCTCTTCTCTCTTCCCGGCACTGTGCTTGGGAGACTGTTCTGAGCAAAAGCAAAACGTGGACTTTGTTTTCACGGCACTCTGGGTCCTAATTAAGTGGTAATCAAATAATCACTGCAATAAATGTCAAAGGGCCACTGTGACAACTGCTACAAAGATCACCCTACCTGCAGTACCGGTGCAGAGTTATGTCTAAACTATAACTATATTCATGGCGCACCCTCCCTCTGCATTAAAACATTTCTAAATGCCTGCTTGCCTACATGATAAAATCCAAACCCCTTAGCTTGGTGGACATGTCTCTTCATGATTTGGTTCTAAGATTAGGTTGCAAGCCACTGCAATGCCATTTCTCCCCCACCCCTTACCCAATTAACTCATCCTATGACAAAGCCATATCTGATACATATATATATATATATATATGTATTTTTTTTTCCACTTCTTGTGATTCCAGAAACAACTCTGCTCCTTCATTCTTTCACACCTTGGCTTTAGCAAAACTCTCCCAAAAGTGCAATTCCTCTAGCAACACAAGGAAAGGTCCTACTCATGCTTCAGGCTCAGCTGAAATGACTCCTCCCACTCCTTAGGTGTTATTAATTATTCCTTGTGTTCTCCAACTCATTTTCTATACCACTAATATAGCACTTCTCTTATTGTAATATAGTTACTTTCCCTTTCTACTATGCCCCCAGCCTCTAGATTGTAAACCACTTTTGGGTAGAGATTGTCTTAATATAGATTTTAATTTATGTTTATTGTATTGCATGGAGCCAGACCATAAGGGAGACCATAGAGGAGACAAAAATATTTTGATCCTTATTTCTTTTCACCGTGACTTTCTAATTTTTCACAGGCATTCCTTTCACCCTAATTTAACTTCAAGAAGTTTTCCCTCCAGTTATTTTTTTTCTAGAAACCATGTGCAAATAATTCCAGAGGTATTAATATCTTCAGATTCCACCACGTGTCCTCTCTTCTCTATGCACAATATGCTCCCCACCCCTCCTGCTTTTTAAACCCCTGAGGCAGTTGGCACAAGGACAGGTTTGCATATTTGCATAATCACTGGTTAAATGATTACAGAGTGGCCATATCAAAATATGGAAAATTTGTTCTTTCAGAAAGCTTTGATCTGAGTTTCTTTGCATTTTTGTTTTTGTTCTTAATGGGAATAAAGCATCAGGAATTAATGAAGCAACTGTCAACTCTGTTTCTGTTGCCTTTTCAACCTTGGCCAAGTCTAGATTTTGTTTCTCTGCTAAAGTAGCTTGATTCATGATTATTACCAATTGGCTCCCAGGGTTTGTAACAAGAAATCAAGAAACACATAAGAATAGTGAAAATAGTTCTTTGAGAAACTGATTTTATAACATAAGAACAGTATAAAAAATGTAGTGATTAAAAACAAACTCATAGGAAGGAGGTAGGCTGCTATTAAAAATGTACACATCTTAAGGGCGTATAGATTCCTAGGATTTAGCAACTGAGATGACATATTTCTTAGAAACTATCATATTTCGTATTTCACAACCTGTCACAGAAGTCCTAAAATTCAGAATCATGACCAGATTATTTATGCAGATCTAAATAACGAAGGGCATGACAGTGGAATCGTTTGTGCCAAAGCGCTCCCTCACACTGGGGTGTAGGCCAAGAAAAACTGATCCTCTCAGCCTTAGAGACAGAACTCCCAGATTTGTCCCTCTGTGCGTGAACAGCCTCAACCGTTTACCCAAGGATGCCAGCAAGTATCATCATGTTCAGTGTGTGCCGTGGCTTTAAAAAGTTTCATTAGTCCTTGAATGTTGATAGTAAGGATACCATGCAGGTAAACAGTGGAAACTCAGGGATGAATTCTGTCTCATTTTATCCATTACTGGGTAACAAACCAGCCCAAAAACTTAGTGGCTTAACACAACCACCATTTATTATATCTCACAATTTTGAGGGTTAAGAATTGGAGCAAGGCTCAGCAGAGCAACTCTTCAGCTTCACGTGTCATTGCATATGGTTCCCGTGTGATACTACGCTGGTGGCAGGGCCAGCCCAAGACAGCTTTACTCAACACTCCTGTTGCCCTGGCGGGGAGGGCTGGAAGACTGTGCTCAGCTGGGCTCTCCCCCTCTCCGTCTATTCTCAGGGCCCCTCCCCATGGTCTCTTCAGCAGGGTAGCTGGACTTCAACAGATCTAGTGGAAGCTGCCAATCCTCTTACAGGCCAGGCCAAGAAGCAGCCTGGCATCATTCCACCATTCTCCTGGCAGAAGCAGTCAGAGGCCAACCGGTATCCAAGGGGAGGGAAAGCAGACACCCACCGTTCACTTGGAGGAGGTGTCACAGAATTCATAGCTGCCTTTCATCCACCTGGGGGTGTTAACTAAATTACCTTGTATATTTGATTTAGGATTTGTACTTTAGATGTATAAGCTAGAGGAAATAAATCATTTGTTCATTCAGTTATTTAAAAGGTATGTTGTAAGCACTTGCTTATTGTGGTAGCATTGTGCTGTCTGAGAGAAACCAAGAAGAAATACAGGACAGTCTCTCCCCCTCCAGGAATTTGCATCTAGAGGTGAACATAAAACAGACACACAAAAGCAATTAGAGTATATAATAATTAAAGTGGCAAAATGCACATCAGACTAGCGTGGCCAGCACAAATGCCTATGGGGTACAGGAAAACACAAAAAAGAGTGAGGTAAGCCGCCCTGCAAACAGTAGGAAGGATGATGGGGCCCGTGGAGACCCGGGGAGCTCATGCCACATCAAAAGGGGAAGGTTTGCTCAGCTCCGACTATTGCATTGGACAGTGTGGAACAACGATGCCACAACTGCCAATTTTTCAGAGAACTGTAAATCTCCTAATGATTAAACATTGGTAATTATTCAAATTTGGCCTACTGACCACCAGTTTTCAGCCCCTAAAATGAATAAGTGCTTTAGCATTCATGAGGAGATGAAGGTAAACTAGAGCAGCACTATTTACAGTGTGGTATGATAAGCTCTGGAAGCAACCTAAGTGTCCACCAACAGAGGAATGGGTGAAGAAAATGTCCTAAGTACACGCAATGGAATACTATGCAGCCATAAAGAAGACATCCTATCGTTTGCAACAACATGGAAGAAACGGAAGAACATTATGCTAAGTGAAATAAGCCAGGCACAAAAATACAAATACCATTTGTCTCACATATAAATGTAACTTTAAAAAGTTGAACTCACTGAAGCAGAGAGTTAGAGTGGTGGTTACCAGGGGCTGAGGATGAGGGGTAGGAGATGTTGGTCAAAGGATACAGACTTAGACAGGAGGAGTAAGTTTTGAGCTCTGTTGCATAGCATGGTGCCTACAGTTAACAGTGTATTTATTGTGATTTCAAAATAGATAATAGAGTATATTTTAAACACTCTCACTACAAAAAAAATAGGTGAGTGATGGATATGTTAATCAGCTTGATTTAATCATCCCACAATGTATACACATATCAAAACATTCTACCCCATATATATATTTGTCAAAAATAAAAATTGAAAATAAAATGTTGAGCTGTCTACCAGTACCAGGCTATGAACTGTTTATGACTGATCCACAGTGGGATAAGTAAATGACTTAAAAATAAGCATTTAGGCTCTCATAGAAATTTAATATCCAAGCCTACCATAGGTACACTTGTCTTATTGGCTATAAACCAACTTGGGTATTGCAGAACTTGGGTTATGAGCTACATTTGTTATGAGCTGAGTGCTAGTCATGCACAATCACATGTAACCAAGCACTGGAATAGAACCCCATGGTGAGGTTCCATAGAGAAGTTGGACCTCAAATAATGGGTAGTGTTGGGATAAGCACAAGTGCAGCAGTCCCCAACCTTTTTGGCACCAGGGTCCCGTTTCATGGAAGACAAATTTTTCAGGCAGTAGTGCAGCTATGGGGAGCAACTGTAAGTACACGTAAAGCTTTGTGCTTCTTCCCTGCTGCTCACCTCCTGCTTGGGTGGTAGGGGGTGGGGCAGGCAGAGCTCTGCCACCAGTTCCCTAACAGGCCACAAACTGGTATCATGGACCAGTATCACAGACTGGGATCGGTCTGTGGCTCTGGTGTTGAGGACCACAGCACAAGAGGACAGAAAGCTTTTTCTAGGTATTAGGAATATAGCAGGCCCAAAAATCAGAGTCAGGGAAACACTGAGAAGAATCAGTGGAGGGCTTATTTGTGAAGGGTGTTGTAGAAGGTGCAGATAGGTTAGAGAGAGCCTCAGATACAGCCTCATGCATTTGCATTTATCTTGTAGGGAATGTAGAGCCACGGGAGGTTTTTGAATACAGATGGGCATCACTAACTTCAGAAAATACATTTTCCCCTTTTTTCTCCTTTCTTTCAAGATCTGGTTCAAATTTCATTCTCTCCAGGACCAATCAGTACAACAGCAATCACTCCCTTATAAGAAATCCAATAAACCTTTTTTCCTGCATCAACTATAAAACCTTATGCTGTTAATTATTTTTATAAATATATTGTTTTTCTACCTAAATATTTTAAGCACTTTGTGGGCAAGAAACCCTTTACCCAGTTCTGCACCTCCCTCAGAATCTAGCACAATCTCTTGTCCATAGTGATGTTCATTTGGTATGTGCTGATGAATAAGACAGGTATTTTTTTTAGGGATACTAATCTGGTTTAAAGTGTTCTGAATAGTTTAGAACAGAAAGTAGGGAGTAGAGACTAGATGCGGACTACTGCAAAGGCCTGAGAGATGAATGCTGAGAACAAAAACTGGCAAGGAAAAACTAATGTAGAAGATAGGTGTAGGGAATGAACATTTACATAAACGTGCTATGCACACAAAGTCATATTGGCACTTTTCTCAAGTCTCACACCACATTCATACATGGCTAATACTTTATCAAGAAATGTTGAGAATAGGCTCCAATACTTAAGAGTTTTCCAGGTTGCCGAAACTTACCCTTTTAAGCACCTAAATAGATTTTTTAAATCTATCATTATGCATATCTGTTATGCTATGGTACATAGGCTTCTACACTAAAGGGCCCCAGACTGCTGTAATGTGGTATTTTTTTCTCTTTCTTCAATTCTCTAGCAACTACTAGTAATTGATACTATCTGTACGTCCCAGATGCTTCTATCCTGCTACCTTACTTCACAGAACTTGTTCTGAGTGAAGATAAAAGGATACCTCATGCTTAGTCTCTGGAGTAGAAAGCACTCAGTGGCAGCTATCTTCCTTGCAATAGACAAATGTCTCAAAGCCTTTTCACTAACATTTAGATTTGTTTCAGCAGTGTATTATTTCATCAAGCATCAGCAAATTTTTTTGTAAAGAATAGAACGGTAAATATTTTGGGGTTTGTGAGTTTTATGAACTCCATAACAACTAGTCAACTCTTCCACTGTAATTTGCAAGCAACCATAGGACAATACATAAACAAATGGGTGCGTCTGTGTTCCAATAAAACTTTATTTACAATAACAGGTGGTGGGCCAGATTTGTCCTACAGGTACCATAGTTTGCCAATACCTGTTTTAGATTATCAAAATTGCCAGCACCTAACTTTTGAAATAGAGGGCTTTGATTATAACTTGGTTTACAAAGGAAATAAGAGAAATAAAATTTTTTTTCATGTATCTATTCCTCTAGCTTTATTATTCTTGTTCAGAATTTTAAGTAGTGCTTCAAATAAATTCTCCTAACATATAACAACTGCCGCAACAGCCTGGCACCTTTATTTAACCTCTCATCTGAGAATCGGTCTTATCTAACCTCCATCTTCACCTCCAGCCTTCATTCCAAGGCACTTTATACTCCTCTCTAATTTGTTATGTCCATGTGCTTTAAGACACTGTCTCCTACACTTCTGATTTCTTTAGGAAACAAGAGCTTTGCCATCAACTGGCAAGTCATGGGAAAGAATTACAATTTCATGAGTGCTATAGCTTTAAAGCAAAGACAAACAACACTTGTATTGAATTCAACACTAAGTTAACTTAAATTACTTTACCTACCTCCTGATTTTGAAATTAAACACCAACTTTCCAACATCTATACCCATAGTAAATAGCACCTTGCATACATGCCTATTAAAATGCTTCCTGCTTCTTCAGTGATATTTGGAGCTGCTCTGAGACAAAAGAAGATTTGTCTCCTTGGGCCTCTTTAGCTAAACATTGCACTGCAAGATGAGAAGCTTGACAGTGTTACGTCTTTAGAAGTAGATGACACTACCAAGGGCAAACACTGCTACCATCAACTTTAACATGCCGCAGAAATCATGACCTGGGCATACAGACTGCTACATGTTGAAACAAAAGATCGTGACATCCTGGCAGAGAAGGTGAACAACAATGTGAAATATACTTGGTGGCTGCCTAAATGACATTGTAGTCAGCCAGACTTCTGTCTCCACATGGAAACTGCCTGTCAGAAGGACAGGACTGATTCTGGTTCCTGTGTTTTATTCTGTCAATAAGGTATTCTATGTCTTCTTGGTATTCCATTCTGAATAATCCATGTTGAGATGAATCAATTCCTGGCAATTCTTGCTTATTTCCACTATGATATTATTTTGAGGGGCTACCACCAGATATCTAAAAAAACTTGGGGATATTACAAGTATATTTGCATCTAATTCATAAACTCTACTTTCAATTTCCAAATAAGGTGTAAGATCTTGGGGGCAAGGAGATTATGCTGAAATATTTTCCTTCTTGAATTTTTTTAATTCTCTATTTCTTTCCTGACCCCACCAGAATTGACGTAGACCCCTGTCATCATACATTCAGGTGAGAGCTAAGAAGTGAGGCTGAAGGAGCTCCATAAGCCATACTTAGCCCCTAATGACACCAGTGTATCGAATAATTATGCAAGGGTCTCAGTGCAAGAGTCAGCAGATCTAGGCTCAGTTCCAGGTTCTGCTCTTTGGGATTCTAGAACAAGTCTTGCTCAGAGCATCTGTGAAAATTAACAAGGTAGTGAATTTTGATGATCTATTGCCTCATAACAAACCACCAGATATTTTAGAGGCTCAAAACAGCAACAATTATTATTTGGTCATGATTTTGCAATTTGGGTAAGGCTTAGCAGGAATGTTTTATTTTTTTCCCCTCCTATCATCTGGGGTTGAGGATCCACATCCAAGATGGTTCACTGAGATGGTTTGCATGTTAGTCCAAGCAGTTGGCCGCTTGCTTGGCTGGGATGACAGCTGGAAACCTCAATTCTCCTCCATGTGGGCATCTCCATGTAGCTTCTTGGCTTATTCATGGAATGGCTACTGGGTTCAAAGGAGGAAGAAACAGAAGTTTTCAGTCATCCTAAAGATTAAGCCCAGAATTGGCACAATATTCTATTGTTTAAAGTAGTCCCAGGCCTGGCCCAGCCTTGAAGGAGTAGAAGAAAAAGACCCCACCTCTCAATGGGAGGTAAGGAGAAAAACCATGACAAAGAATTTGCAGCCATCTCATATAATATATGGAGATCATTCATGGTTTTGTAGTTCCTGAAATATAAATTTTAACCAACATGATTCAGATTTAAATCCAGTATTTTGTCTCTTTGCCAGAAGATGAGGTCCAGCCTCCTTCCACTCTTCCAAGTGTCATTATATCCCCAATCTTTATTAAAAGGGAAGGGATTGGAGATTTTTTGGGTATCTATTGAGTGCAAGACCCATAAAGTAT
>NW_012148030.1:3166998-3170624 GCF_000956105.1 Propithecus coquereli
ATGATAAGCTCTGGAAGCAACCTAAGTGTCCACCAACAGAGGAATGGGTGAAGAAAATGTCCTAAGTACACGCAATGGAATACTATGCAGCCATAAAGAAGACATCCTATCGTTTGCAACAACATGGAAGAAACGGAAGAACATTATGCTAAGTGAAATAAGCCAGGCACAAAAATACAAATACCATTTGTCTCACATATAAATGTAACTTTAAAAAGTTGAACTCACTGAAGCAGAGAGTTAGAGTGGTGGTTACCAGGGGCTGAGGATGAGGGGTAGGAGATGTTGGTCAAAGGATACAGACTTAGACAGGAGGAGTAAGTTTTGAGCTCTGTTGCATAGCATGGTGCCTACAGTTAACAGTGTATTTATTGTGATTTCAAAATAGATAATAGAGTATATTTTAAACACTCTCACTACAAAAAAAATAGGTGAGTGATGGATATGTTAATCAGCTTGATTTAATCATCCCACAATGTATACACATATCAAAACATTCTACCCCATATATATATTTGTCAAAAATAAAAATTGAAAATAAAATGTTGAGCTGTCTACCAGTACCAGGCTATGAACTGTTTATGACTGATCCACAGTGGGATAAGTAAATGACTTAAAAATAAGCATTTAGGCTCTCATAGAAGTTTAATATCCAAGCCTACCATAGGTACACTTGTCTTATTGGCTATAAACCAACTTGGGTATTGCAGAACTTGGGTTATGAGCTACATTTGTTATGAGCTGAGTGCTAGTCATGCACAATCACATGTAACCAAGCACTGGAATAGAACCCCATGGTGAGGTTCCATAGAGAAGTTGGACCTCAAATAATGGGTAGTGTTGGGATAAGCACAAGTGCAGCAGTCCCCAACCTTTTTGGCACCAGGGTCCCGTTTCATGGAAGACAAATTTTTCAGGCAGTAGTGCAGCTATGGGGAGCAACTGTAAGTACACGTAAAGCTTTGTGCTTCCTCCCTGCTGCTCACCTCCTGCTTGGGTGGTAGGGGGTGGGGCAGGCAGAGCTCTGCCACCAGTTCCCTAACAGGCCACAAACTGGTATCATGGACCAGTATCACAGACTGGGATCGGTCTGTGGCTCTGGGGTTGAGGACCACAGCACAAGAGGACAGAAAGCTTTTTCTAGGTATTAGGAATATAGCAGGCCCAAAAATCAGAGTCAGGGAAACACTGAGAAGAATCAGTGGAGGGCTTATTTGTGAAGGGTGTTGTAGAAGGTGCAGATAGGTTAGAGAGAGCCTCAGATACAGCCTCATGCATTTGCATTTATCTTATAAGGAATGTAGAGCCACAGGAGATTTTTGAATACAGATGGGCATCACTAACTTCAGAAAATACATTTTCCCCTTTTTTCTCCTTTCTTTCAAGATCTGGTTCAAATTTCATTCTCTCCAGGACCAATCAGTACAACAGCAATCACTCCCTTATAAGAAATCCAATAAACCTTTTTTCCTGCATCAACTATAAAACCTTATGCTGTTAATTATTTTTATAAATATATTGTTTTTCTACCTAAATATTTTAAGCACTTTGTGGGCAAGAAACCCTTTACCCAGTTCTGCACCTCCCTCAGAATCTAGCACAATCTCTTGTCCATAGTGATGTTCATTTGGTATGTGCTGATGAATAAGACAGGTATTTTTTTTAGGGATACTAATCTGGTTTAAAGTGTTCTGAATAGTTTAGAACAGAAAGTAGGGAGTAGAGACTAGATGCGGACTACTGCAAAGGCCTGAGAGATGAATGCTGAGAACAAAAACTGGCAAGGAAAAACTAATGTAGAAGACAGGTGTAGGGAATGAACATTTACATAAACGTGCTATGCACACAAAGTCATATTGGCACTTTTCTCAAGTCTCACACCACATTCATACATGGCTAATACTTTATCAAGAAATGTTGAGAATAGGCTCCAATACTTAAGAGTTTTCCAGGTTGCCGAAACTTACCCTTTTAAGCACCTAAATAGATTTTCTAAATCTATCATTATGCGTATCTGTTATGCTATGGTACATAGGCTTCTACACTAAAGGGCCCCAGACTGCTGTAATGTGGTATTTTTTCTCTTTCTTCAATTCTCTAGCAACTACTAGTAATTGATACTATCTGTACGTCCCAGATGCTTCTATCCTGCTACCTTACTTCACAGAACTTGTTCTGAGTGAAGATAAAAGGATACCTCATGCTTAGTCTCTGGAGTAGAAAGCACTCAGTGGCAGCTATCTTCCTTGCAATAGACAAATGTCTCAAAGCCTTTTCACTAACATTTAGATTTGTTTCAGCAGTGTATTATTTCATCAAGCATCAGCAAATTTTTTTGTAAAGAATAGAACGGTAAATATTTTGGGGTTTGTGAGTTTTATGAACTCCATAACAACTAGTCAACTCTTCCACTGTAATTTGCAAGCAACCATAGGACAATACATAAACAAATGGGTACGTCTGTGTTCCAATAAAACTTTATTTACAATAACAGGTGGTGGGCCAGATTTGTCCTACAGGTACCATAGTTTGCCAATACCTGTTTTAGATTATCAAAATTGCCAGCACCTAACTTTTGAAATAGAGGGCTTTGATTATAACTTGGTTTACAAAGGAAATAAGAGAAATAAAATTTTTTTTCATGTATCTATTCCTCTAGCTTTATTATTCTTGTTCAGAATTTTAAGTAGTGCTTCAAATAAATTCTCCTAACATATAACAACTGCCGCAACAGCCTGGCACCTTTATTTAACCTCTCATCTGAGAATCGGTCTTATCTAACCTCCATCTTCACCTCCAGCCTTCATTCCAAGGCACTTTACACTCCTCTCTAATTTGTTATGTCCATGTGCTTTAAGACACTGTCTCCTACACTTCTGATTTCTTTAGGAAACAAGAGCTTTACCATCAACTGGCAAGTCATGGGAAAGAATTACAATTTCATGAGTGCTATAGCTTTAAAGCAAAGACAAACAACACTTGTATTGAATTCAACACTAAGTTAACTTAAATTACTTTACCTACCTCCTGATTTTGAAATTAAACACCAACTTTCCAACATCTATACCCATAGTAAATAGCACCTTGCATACATGCCTATTAAAATGCTTCCTGCTTCTTCAGTGATATTTGGAGCTGCTCTGAGACAAAAGAAGATTTGTCTCCTTGGGCCTCTTTAGCTAAACATTGCACTGCAAGATGAGAAGCTTGACAGTGTTACGTCTTTAGAAGTAGATGACACTACCAAGGGCAAACACTGCTACCATCAACTTTAACATGCCGCAGAAATCATGACCTGGGCATACAGACTGCTACATGTTGAAACAAAAGATCGTGACATCCTGGCAGAGAAGGTGAACAACAATGTGAAATATACTTGGTGGCTGCCTAAATGACATTGTAGTCAGCCAGACTTCTGTCTCCACATGGAAACTGCCTGTCAGAAGGACAGGACTGATTCTGGTTCCTGTGTTTTATTCTGTCAATAAGGTATTCTATGTCTTCTTGGTATTCCATTCTGAATAATCCATGTTGAGATGAATCAATTCCTGGCAATTCTTGCTTATTTCCACTATGATATTATTTTGAGGGGCTACCACCAGATATCTAAAAAAACTTGGGGATAT
>NW_012148030.1:3173304-3176090 GCF_000956105.1 Propithecus coquereli
AACCCTTGACAGGAGTAGGTTTAGGGAAGACATGCCCAAACCGTCATTTTAAGGTAGTGCATTATACATTCCTTGACACCTTGCAAAAGAGAGCTATGTTTTAGGTTGCTGCTGCTCGCTGACTCCATGGAAACTCCCGAAGCTTCCTGTCTTCCTACCTGGGCCAGCACCATTGTGGGGCTTCTGAGGGCAGCAGCAAGAGCCTGCTTCCCTCCTCTTCATTTCCACTGCAAAGATGGGAGGGGAGGATTCTGGACTGCCCCTGGCATCATGAGGGAGACCTCATCACTTCTAATACAGTCCCTCATTTATGTTTGTTTAGTTTAGGAGACTATGCTGAGTGCTTGGGGGCTGTGCAAAGATGCATAAAATATAATCCCTTCCCACGTGAAGTTTCCCTAGCTAGAAGGGGGATAAGGCTTGGGCAGAGTTCCCAGCCATATCTATAAACAGCAATGGGAACTCCTCCCCTCCTCTCTGCACTGCTGGAATCTTGCCCTTCTAAAATGGCTTGCAGGACATCATACAATAATGCTTTTTCTGTGTGTTATCTCTTAGACTGGGAGCTTCCCGAAGGCAAGGGTGAGGGGGTTAGTTTTTTATTCATCTTTATATCCCCAATGTTTAGCCATCAAGAAATGTTTATTCCATTTGTTCATCCATTCAACAAAATCATACAGAAGTTCAGAACAGGGAGAAATAGGCTTTGAGAGGATAGGTGATGCCTTTTTGCAGCAAATAGCTTGTAAGCTGGCTGTTGTAGAAAAGGTAGAATTTGGGCAGGAGAATGAGAAAGGAAGTAGGAACCATATAAACAAAGGTAGAGCCATAAGGGATAAATTTCATCAAGTGCTGTGTCTGGAATTCATTGTGGAAAGGGCTGGAAGGAGAGACTGTGGTGCTATCATAAAGACCCTGGAAGATTAGGCCAAGTATTTTTTTCCAAATGGGATACCATTAAATAGAATCCCCCTCCAAGCTGCACTGCTATGGAACAAGGGTATAGGTGGCTTCTCATTAGAAAAATATAAATGGGATTTGTCTTGCTCCTCACAAATGATGTAAAAAGAATGCTACATTAACAACAGACTCCAGGTCCTGTCTGTGATGCTGACAATCCTCCCCAAGGGAGGTGGTAGTGCATATAGCTTAGAGCCGGAGCAGGTTCCAGCCTGGTTCCATCAGTTATTAGTGGTGTGACCCAACCTCTCTGTGCTTGAGTTTTTCCCATTTCAAAGTGGAACTGATAATCATATCAACGTCAAAGCTGGTATGAGGCTTAAATGATGCACATAAACCCTCTGAGAACAGTACTTCTTGGCACATAAGGGTTCCACAAATGTTAGCTATCATTATCCCTTCTCTTCTGTGTACCTTAGTTTCCTCATTCAAATGTAGATAATAATACCTGTCCCAGCCCATTTCTCCTGGACCCTGACAGAATAAAATGCAATTAAATGTGTGAAAGCAGTTTGGAAGTTAAGAGCTACATAGCAGCAAGGTGGTGGTAGGGCTGTTAATTACCATCTCCTTGGCTGAAAGGTGGCCCCAAAAGGCTGGGCTGAAAGCTATCGTCTCTCCAGCCTCTCTGGGCTGTTGGCCACAGGTGTGTGTATGTGAATGGATTCTCTAGATACAGTATGTCAAGGTGAGGGTCTTAACATTTGACTGATCCAAGATTACATAAAGATGGGAACAGGAAAATTACTAAGCAAGAAATAAATAAGATTTAAGCCCCACAGCCTTGCAAGCAGTGTAATTTCAAACATCATAGTCTTGGACATCTGGGCTCTATTACCTAAAATCTCATTAAACCTTCAGCTTCATAATTTTCTGTGTAGAACCTGGTAAATTGCAAGATCTTGCTGATGGCCACCAGCCAGTTCAAGCAATTAATCACAAGGGTCCCCAAGCAGGTTTGCGACTCACGCCAAGTGGATTCTTTAAGGGGAAACTGTGTACACAAAAGAAATAGCCCAATCCACACAGTTTCATAGCAACAGGCTTTGTAGCTCTGCCCACACAGAGACATTATCTGTTATCATTAAGACATCCAAGCCTCATAACTTTTTCCTCAATGGAAATTAGTACTCACCAGCCCAGGGAAGATCTCCAAACCTCGTTAACTGTAATACAGATTGTAACCTGCTGAGAGCTGACAGCTCCAGTTTAGACAAAACCAAGCCCTATCCTTTTCTCGCTCTCAGCATTTTTTTCGTTTAGGGGAACTCAACTTGAACTGAGCTCTTTTTTCTTTTAAGCTTTTCTGGAATGTCTGGACTATTTGCATTTGCCGGTGTTCTGGGCCGAAGGGTCAGAACCCACAGTAAACGAACCTCGGAGCCTGTCTTCAGAATCCTCTAGACATAACCCAAGCGGAAAGGGCTCATAACAAAGGAACTATTTCTCATAAGATTTCTTGCTTGATTTTGCCAACTCCATGGTTTATGTAAACAAGATAATCTTCTGCCCTTCAAAATGTTTATAGAGCCTTTGCTAATTACTATTTTGTATATGGAGTGATTCTGGGAACATGATAGGGAACAGGGGGGAGTCTTGAGCCCTCGCTACATAAAGTAGGAAGGGGAAGAGTGGGAAACAAGGATGAATTTGCAGTGTGAGTAAAAGGATTTGAAATTTCATCTTGCTAAGTTTCTTCTCTCTGAAACTTTACTGAATCTGTCTCAGTTTTGTCCTCTACAGAGTGGAGCTGTCAGATATAGTAGCCACTAGGCATACAAGATCATTTAAATGTAAATGAATTAAAATTAAATAAAATTTAAAAG
>NW_012148030.1:3177625-3179568 GCF_000956105.1 Propithecus coquereli
TTTGCCTGGAGGAACTTGAGGTTTAGAGCTGTGGTGCCTAAAGAGAAGTCTTCAGACCAGCAATAGCAGTGTCTCCTACAACATTATCAGAAATTCATCCACAGGCCCATCCCAGACCTACTGAATCAGTTCTCATTTGGGGCCCAGAAAACTGTGTTTTAGCAAGGTCTCCATGGGATTTTTAAGCACAGTAAAATTTGAAAAGCCCTTATCTAGAAACTGTTATATCAGGTGATTCTAATATGGTAGGATACAGATTCTAATGCAGTGTAATGACACAAATTTGAAACTCCTGAACCCCTCCAATCCCCAAGGCAGTGCAGGACACATTAGTAAGTGTTCAGTGGAATATATGTTGGTTGATGTATGAGGAACCTGTAAAAAGTAAACAGTACTAGAATCACAGAATATGCCTACATCCCAGGACCTTGAATGGGTTGGACAACTTGCTCAGGTCTTAAAGCACTACTGTATGCCTCACTCTAAAACCTAGTATTTGGATCACTGCACTATATTATATCCAGGATTCTTGGTATTTTATTATATGAAAAGAACAAGGTTATAAACCAAATTTTCCTACAGTCTATGCCACTTTTCTCTGTCTGAAGAACAAATAGCTACTATTTAAATACTGGAGGAAAGATGTAGGTGTTTCCATGGACTTTTGCCAAGCTGGCTTCATGAGAATTACCAAACTGCTTGTTACAGAGTTTTCCAGTCCTCCTCTTGGATATATTCTGAAGCAGCAGAAATGGAGAGACAAAATAAAAGTGTTAAGAATCTCCCTGAGATGAGTCTGATGCAGCCAAGTTTGAGAACCTCTAGTCGAAATGTCATCATTCTTAAACCTGGGAATCCAGAGACTCAATTTAACCCACCATAGTTAGGGTACGCTTCTGAGAGGTGTTCGAGCCTCATAGTGTAGACTGACAGCTTTACTTGGAGTAGAGCAGTAAGTGAACAAATACAATGTCTTTGGGCTTTTTTTTCCTAAGGCTAAGGAAAAGGAGAAAGACAGTTTGCACACAAATGTACTCTTAATCTCTCATTCTCTCAATGTTTGCGGTGGGGGGAGCTTCGCTTGTCACCAGAACCCTTCAAAACTTCCCAGAGAGAGGTGGTCACCCAAGCAACAAGGCCTACAAAGCCAGGCAGCAGAAACACTGCTCTTATTCTCTTATAGTCTCAGAGCCAATCACATTCTAATGGAAATAAAACCAAGGGGTGAGAAGGTGGGAAATGGAAGCCAATTCTTTCCTACCCCATCTAAGGATAAATGGATGTCTGAACATGTTTCCATGGGGACTTAAGACCTCGTATTTCCTGCTTAACACATCTGGAATCAACAGGCCCTTGACATTCCATAACCAGATCAAGAGTCATAGCCTAGCCTGAAGGCACAGCCTGTCTTAGGTCATTTCTCTCTAAGTCTGGCTTTCTTCATCTGTGGGCTGAGGGTCATGGTACCTGCCTACTTTGGTTCCTGCAAAGTGGACACAGGTTCTTAGCATGATGCTAGGCACGTGTCAAGTACTTGGTTAATGATAGTCCTTACTACCATGGTTATTATGTTGTCTACACAGACTATTACTCAGCATTCTTCATAAAAACAGCACCAATAGGACATAGAGAGAGAGGGAGAGAGAGATTTATCATAAGAAATTGGTTTACATGATTATAGAGGCTGCCATGTCCCAAGATCTGCAAACTGGAGATCCGGGACAGCCAATGGTACAGTTCTAGTCTGAGTCCAAAGGCAGGAGAAGACCAATGTCCCAGCTCAAAGACAGTCAGGCAGAAGGAGTGAATTATCCCTTACCCAGCTTATTGTTCTATTCAGGCTTTCATGGATTCAATGCCTCCCACTTGCATTAGGGGAGGCCATCTGCTTTATTCAGTCTACCAATTCAAGCATTAATCTCATCCACAAGTACCTTCACAGA
>NW_012148030.1:3192938-3194700 GCF_000956105.1 Propithecus coquereli
TGTAAAGTGTGTGTTTCCAAGGTAGTAGTAGTGAGTGAAAACAGTCATGATGCTTTAGTCAGTCAATGCTCATGGGTCAGACCTGCACCCCTGAGAGCCTAATTTTTGTTGTTTTGCAAAATATGATGACAATAAAAATCCTAGAGCTTTCATTTTTCACTTATAGTTCTTTTCTATGCATATGTGTAAGTTTTATATTGCAGTATATCATGTTTACCATGTTGCTACCTAATCGTAATTAGTATTATTTTAATGGCCAAATAATCATCCATCTTGCTAATGTACCATGATTTACTTAACCTAAATTTTCAACAAGAGGAGACTGGTTGTTTCCAATTTTTCCTCTATTATAAATAACCTCCAGGTTACATGTTTGTGCATATAGCATCTTTAATATTTTAAGATTATTTCCTTAGGATATACTCCTAGGAATATGCATTTTTAATCTTTTCTTTAAATTGTCATTTTCCCAGTTTACAATGCTATCAGCAATATGTTAGTATTCTACTTTCATTCCAACTTTATCAGAAGTGTGTATTGATATTTAAAGCACTTACATATTACCTTTGTTTTTTCATTTCCTCAAAAGTAGCAAGTTTTAATCAAATATTTGCTTACAAATTATGCATTTGTTCATGTTTTAAAAAGCCAGTTAGATTTGGAAACCTAGATAGATGTTTTTTCTTTCACATCAGGAACTCCTACTGTGCTTCTTTTCCCATTGCCCAATAGTTTTGGTGTTAAATAAAACTAATACTGATATTTTTCTGAGGAAAACATTCAATTGCACTCATATAATTAATTCTTGAGGACCCATGTATAAGGAACTGTAGGGAGTACGCGGGTAAAATGACAGGACAATTAGCGAATTTAAATGAAAAAAATCAGGAAACTATATGTGTATTAACATTCCCAAGGCCAAAAGCAAGGTTGCAATTCAAGTAATTCAATCTCTGGTCAGACTTTAATGACTTTCACTATCTAATTCCTAACCTGCTCAGCCCATCTGACTTTGCAAAGAGTAAACTCAGGAGTTCCAACCACACTGCTTCCAATATTTCCTGCTAGGTTATATCTCAGGAAATCTTCCTGATGAATGAAACCCTCCCCTCCCCAGACCAAAGGAAAAAAAAAAAAAGCCTCATATTATCCCCAGTCTGATCTTGCATTAGATCAGGTAAATGCGTGAACCCCTATAGTATATGAAATGGTTTCCCAAACTGCAGCCCGGTCATAGGGCTGGATGCCATTTCCAGGGATCTGGTTTTGCCCTCCCTTCAAGGCAGCTTTGCCCGTTTGAGTTGAGTACCTCCCATACCCCGCCAAATGGTAAAAAAATCATTCCATGAGTACACCCCACCATAAATCCATCCTGAGTTGAGTAACCATTATTCTGGCTGGAGCATTCTTTTTGACCTAATGGTGTTACAGTTTGTTTGAGTAAGGTAATTGCTACATATCAGTGTCTGGGAACATAAAAGAAAGAACTTACCATATTTCCCCCCTTTTCTTCTTGCAGCCTCAGCCGAGGGTTCTCCATAAACACGGTTAGCCTTCCAAGCTGCTGTCCTGCCAGTTGATACGAACATGGCCTATTCCTCACAGAAAGACTAACTCATGGCACTGCCAGAAGATATCCCTGGAGCATTGACAGATTAACTGGATTAACTGGAAAAACACCCATTCAGTCAAGATTATGGGCTTTGGAAAAATCTTAGTTTGCTGTGGATTTTAAAATGAGGTGCATAATATACAGTGCCAA
>NW_012148030.1:3194795-3197953 GCF_000956105.1 Propithecus coquereli
AAAATAAAAAAATAAAAGTGTACTAGCTTTCTCTAGGTCAAACATGGCACTCCATGTATAGGATTCATGTTTGATGAAATTCATTTATACAAACACAGTTACTTGATTTCTCTCCTGCATCCCTGGTGAAGTTAAAGAATGTGTTTCTCTAATATTCATTTCTTATTGGGTCAGGAAAGCACTGAGGAAGAATACATTTGGGTTCTAGTCTCAGCTCAATACATTCTAGCAGTATGGCTGTGACAGCTAATGAACCTGCCCTGGTTTTCCCCAGGTGTGTTGCAGGGGTAATGCAATTCCTACTTCAAAAATGGCAGTAAGGATTCAATGAATGACTGCCTATAAAACCTTACTTGGCACATTGTAGCTGCTCAATAAGTGTTAGTTCTGCTTATTAGCTATTATGCTGAAGCAATCACGGATTTCACTCCTTTAGAGTGTGCATTTCCCATCTGATATAAATTGTCCCACACTTAAGTGCAGTTCAGGCCCACCTCCAAAGTCCTCAAACTCAAGTTACATGAAACATACCTTCAGATAGAAGATATGGCCCCTTCTGTCTTGGTGGTGAACACTAAACAGCCCTTTTAAGGGGTGAAGTTCTGTTTCCTCCCTTCAGCCCATGAGATGTGGGACTGCCTGGATAGAATGTCTTTTTTTCTACCCCAGACACACCAAGCCCCAACTGCTGGAGTGAGGAAAGGCAGAGGTGGACACACTCAGTCCCAGATCCATTCTTGAACCTTCTGCCAGGCTGGCCATTGCCTCCCGGGCCAGGAACTTCCTGCCTTTGAAGTGTTTCAAACACTCCTTATCATGGAACTGTCTGTTAATGTCTGCACTAATCTAGGGGAGAGTGGAAGCCAATGTGTTGTCTGTGGCCTTGGCAGGTGGGAAGAGGGCGCAAAGGCTTGTCCTCTGGGCATGTTGTTTCTTTCCTGGCTCCTAGTTGTAGCATTAGAACATGGACATGTTTGTATCTCAGATTTCTCAAAGGAATTTTGGGAATTTGTGATAGTAATAACAACACAATAGTAGCTGTCATTTATCAGTTATTTACTGTTTACTAAACACCGTGCAAAGTGCTTTTTCCTGTGATCTCATTTTAATATCACAGCAACCCAGTGAGGTGGAGATTATGATTGCTACTTTAAAGGTGAAGAAATTGAGGTTTAGAAAAACGTGAATTTTCAGTATCACATAGCTGGTAAGTGGTGAGCCTGGGATGTGAACCCATATCTTCCAGAGCCCATCCTCTTAACCATTGGACTATATTGCTTCCCTCTCATCCCAGACTCAGACCACTGGGCTACTTATGATGATTGATTCCAAGAATGCCTAAACTAGTAATGTTTGCCCAGATTTGAGAAATGGCCCTTTTCTATTTGTTAGCTGCAAAATCTATACATGGAAAGCTCTAGGATGTACATCTTCCTCGAGCAGTTATTGGCTGCAGAGAAAGAAACCAGAACAATCCCCCCTCCATGTGAATGCCTGAGCTGTGGGATTGAATCTCATGCAAAATTAGTAACTAGATTAAACCCCCCCCAAAAAAACTCTTCTCTATCATGTCTTTCTTCATTAATTTCACAACTATGTATTAAGCACTTTCTGTATACCTGACATTGCCCATTCATTTAGAAAGACACAGAACAATAAGACATGGCACCACCCTCAAAAAATTTAGGAGGAACAATGGATACATTAAAATAAAGCGTTCATTGTGGGTTTGGTGGTAAAAGTTTAAGATGTCACACTAGCACACAGGAGCGAGTCGTTAGCTGTATCTAGGGGGAGAGAAAACTTCATAAAAAACGTGACTAATCGAGGCGATCTTGAAAGGTGGAGGGGTTGATGTTCACTAGTGTGAACTAGGATATACAAAGAAGGCATTCTAGGCAGAAGGAAATGAGCAAGACCCCAACCAACCCCATATATGAAGAGCTGGAAGGAGACTGGGATGGCTGAAGCATAGGGGATGGAACCTAAAAACTGTTCCATGTAAAGACCACATGTTTCCCCCTTTCCAGACTGGAGCTGTCATTTTGCATTTCGACCTCATGTAGCTTTTATGTACCTGAAGATGTGATTTCTGTTGCAAATAACAGAAGTCTCTAGCAAAGTGATACCAGCAGAGCCCATCACTATACAAGTGCAAAAGAAAGACTAAGGCTCAGGTTTTACTTTAGCCACCTGACTTGCACATACAACCTGAGTCAATGGGGACCTCTTGTTCCCACATAAAACCCATCTCAACATGGTGACCCATTCAAAAGAAACACAATGCTAACTCCAAAAATGTGGAAAAGCAATGAAGAATCACTGAATGCCATGGAAAGGTGTCAAAGGGGATACTACACCACAGCACATTCACTCTGGCCATTCCTCTTCCCAGTGTCCCAGTCATTATGGCCACCACCAACCCAAACTTCCTATGTCACTAACTAAACCCCCAGTTTGTCTCTGGCCTTTACCTCTATTTGTATTCATGTCTCACAGGAGTATCTCGCTGTGCTGATATACGTTAATTTAGACTCTGATTTTCTTCCCTGCCCAGCAGGGCCCTTCATTGTGCTGATTTAGCTTAAGGATAAACACAGAATCCTGCTCAGATGTGATGGGAAAGGCTCAGAATATTTACCCTTTCTATATTAATCCCTGTCACTCCTATATGTCACTAGAGTGGGACACACCCAAGTTTGAATTCAACTTTGGTCCCTACTAGCTGTGTGACCTTGGGCTCATATCACCTCTGGGCCTCAATTTCCTTGTGCATAAAATGGGAACAATTCTTCCTATCCTAAGAAGAGTACTGGACAACCGCAGATGAAAGAGCTTTAAAGTGTAATGGGCTCAGCTTATAACCATGGTTACAAGTGCTATTATATGCTAAGATTAGACAAGTCTGCTTTCCATGAGCTACCAGAGGCCTATGTAGAAAACATGGTTATTTAAAGAAACAGCAACTGTGATAAACCTAGTTATCAAGTCATGACTCAGGATCCAAAGTATAGTGATTAATTAAGGCTCATTCTTTATCACAATTATTCCCTTTTTAATTTTATTTTATAGGTTGTTCTTATAATTCTTTTCCAAGGTCTGATTTTAGTGGAAGTCTCAAGGATGGCATACTGTGTCAGATTCCTAGAAATCAGTAT
>NW_012148030.1:3199638-3211643 GCF_000956105.1 Propithecus coquereli
CCAAGCTGCTGTCCTGCCAGTTGATACGAACATGGCCTGTTCCTCACAGAAAGACTAACTCATGGCACTGCCAGAAGATATCCCTGGAGCATTGACAGATTAACTGGATTAACTGGAAAAACACCCATTCAGTCAAGATTATGGGCTTTGGAAAAATCTTAGTTTGCTGTGGATTTTAAAATGAGGTGCATAATATACAGTGCCAACTTGTTCCAAGTGGTCATTGGCAGACCATTAGCTGGAAAATTGCTTCCAGTTGTCATCACTGTGCATAATACAAGTTCCCTTTGGGGAGCTGTCTGTGCCCTTCACTAGAAGTCCTGTTTTAGCATGGCAACCACTGGATTATTTTATTATGTGTGCAGATGGCATGATGTTTTAGAAAAAAAAATTACAGCAGTTCTGCAATCTCAGTGGAAGTGTTCACAATATTATGCCCTGGTAGGAATGTAAACATGTCTTGATTATGTTAGTTATGTCTAAAGGTATTCTGTCCAACTCTTAAGCACTTTATATGAGAACACTATGCCGAGACGCATTAGCACGTTCAGCACATGTGAGAAAACACGTATTTTCTCTTTTCTTTTATATATCTTTTTTTTTTTTCCTGGCTCAGACTGTCCAAGACAAAGTTCACTACTAGCATATCCCTAGTGGTTTGTGGTAGGTTGATGTAAATATGGCCACGATACTGTTAGACTTGACCTTTTGACACTTTACTGAACAACTGGATCAATTGTAACACCAAAGGGAAGCAGAAGAAGGCCTGGTGATTGTAGTATCTTAGCTCTTGGCTCCTTGCACCTAGGCACAACTTACCACATGCACATACAGATACTCAAATATAGGAGGCTTCTATTTGGCTGATGTACATATTCTCTCATTCTGTAGAAGAGTTCTGCCAGAGGAAAAAAGGGAGTGGCCTTCTTATATCAAAGATCATAGTGGGTGAATGGTAAGGACAACAGGATGCGGTTTTCCTGTGTGGGCTGACTTGAACACTTGGGAAAAATTTCTAGGTCAAGTTTAAATCACAATTCTCTGAAGAGAGAAAATATCAAGTGACCCCACTGTGTGCCTATAGAAGGAAAAGTGTCAAGTCCCACACTAGGTTCCTTCCTCAGTATAGAACCTCCCTTTTAATCCTTTCTGGGATTACACCCATGACTAATTATTTTTTTACTGGGTCTTACAACAAAGCACAGTCCTGGGAAACCTGTCAACTCGGTTATTTATTGCTTGTCTTTGAGCATTAGAGAAATGTTCATATCGACTGACCCTACATGACACTGTAGCATTTTTTTCCTGAAAATATAAAGTTGGCTGAATCGAAAACTCAGCAAAATATGTTCTGTGTGCCCATTGTCCCAGCCTGGGACGGAAAGGCATCGGAGGCTTTTCTTTAAAACATATATAACAACTTCTGGAACATTCCAGCACAAGCCAACTTGGCCTTTTAGGGTGTCTCCAGGTACATATTCATTGTCTGCCTTCTCTCAGGGTCTCAGGAAACGCACAGCCCGTTGGAAGGCACCCCTGCCTGAGATCTGGAAACCTGGCACGGAAGGGGAAAGATCCAAATGTGATTTGGGTGAGTCACAGCAGTATGACTCACCACAGCCTGTCAGGCTGTAGAGCCAGAGAAGGGGGCTTCCCAGAGGGAAGTCAGAGGAGTTTCAGTTACCACCAAGCTCCAGCCTTTCAACAGGTCAACACTGGGACCCCCAGGCCCTCAGTAGACCATAATTTTCTACAAATCTAGAGTTAGGAGGCCAAATCCTGACTGCCAGCACCACCCCTGGATGTAACATTCCAATTTCCCTGCCTGTCTGGTGAGGTCCAGCTCCAGCAGCAGGGCTTCCTCCTCCTTCCTTCCTTCCTTCATTTAGCAAATGTGTGTTAAGCATCTACCGGTAATATGCCAAGCATTGTGTGGGGTGACAACAGTGTACACGGCACTCTCCCTGCCCTCGTGAAACTGTCTCCTCTTCCCAAACATTATCACCCCACCTATTCCACAATGAAATCTTAATTCAGACAGGGAGTTCACCCTCTGCCAGAGTAATCCAGGAAAATCCTCGGGGAGTAGGGAGCAGAAGAGGTATCAAGCCACAGATTTGTACCTTTCATGTATAGCCCATCCTTCCAGGGCTAAGCTGGTTAGAGCTTCCCAAAGCAGCTCTCAGTTGCCTTCCTCGATATCTACCCCGGCCCCTAGATTCCCATCCTTTATACAAGCACAACCATTCATCACTATGCTGAATTCTCTAAAGCTCTAATGCTATAACTGTTTCCTGGGAACACAGAATTGAGCCTGATGAAGCCTAAAGAACTATTGCCAGGTGCTGAGATATTGTAGCTGGGATTAACTGGTTTAGCCAGGGACATTCTGAGACTACTGTTAACTCCCTTGGAAAAATGGACATTCAGATGTTCACTAAATGATGGTGGTTCATGGTTACTTTGGCCTTTGCAAAATATTCTGAACAATTAAGTAAGTAGAGTCTCCTAGGTTGGGGTTTTTTGTTTGTTTGTTTGTTCGTTTGTTTTCTTCGAGCCAAAGGAGTCCTGGAAAATTATTGAAAGATGTTGGGTGAGGAAGGAGATGAGAAAGCAAAATAGCACAACAAAGACCATTGAAGAGCCCAGTTGAAGATGGCATCTCTAAAAGCGCCTTAATGCCTGGCACATACCACATATTTGCATATGAACTGCTACTGTTTTCCAAACTGTCAACCTCTGTTTGAAATCATTTTGGGGGATAGTTTTAGCAACATGATGGCATAAAATCTGAGCAATCAGGAGCTAAACCGGCAAAATGGAGAAATGACTTTATTCACAGTTTTTGGCTCCTTTACTACACGGTGATCCTCTGATTTCCCGTGATTACTTCTGACCGTGCTATACCTTCCTCCCAAGATGTATGCATGACATTTTACCTCCCAGAAATTCAGAAATGGCAGTGGTGAGTTTTGTTTAGTAGGAAGCAAGAGATGGGGAGATAAGAGATAAATATTTTGATGTCTGAGGACTGTCAACTGTTGATGCTTAACTTTTCCTTTTATTAAACCTGTGCTACACCTTTTATTAAAAGGCTGACACCCACGCTTGTAGAGGAAAAGCATTCTTGGGAATAAACAGAAATGAATAATTATCAGACTCTCTATGGTGCCAAGGGGATTAGTTTGTTCCAGCTCCAGAACTGAATATTCAGAGCACTGGCGGTTCTGCAAGCTTGAAAAGCAAATCACTTCAGTCGTCTGAGACATACCTAAGGGACAGAGATCCTATCAACCGTCTTTATGGGTAATGGCGTACCTTCAAATCCCTGCTCAGGCTCTGTGAGGTGTGTACCCGCAGGTTTGACTTCTACCTCCAGAAACCAGGTGAACGTGCCAGATTTCTCTCCAGAGTCACCTCTGAGTTGCTCAGACAGAGACCAACAATCCTTAGTTCTGAGGAAATTCTGCCATTTTTAACATTCAACGGGAAAAGGAATATCAACTCTATGTGAGCATATAAACTAAAGATAAAAGCCTCTAATGGCTTCCCCCTTGTTACTCGCAAATGTTTTATCTGAAAATGTCACATAATTGATTTTGGATAGGAACAATAAAAGTCTCAAGAAGTGAAGTTTTCAAGACCCCCTTAGCACTTTAGTTTCACCAAAACCTCCTCTTCCCAGTACATTAGCAACTTCATTCTTTACAATGTTTTCCTCCACATTCTTGAGTAATTTCGTTACTTGACAACTAGACTTTCCAACTGCCATAGACTTTTTAAAAGCCTAATCTTTGAAAATGACATAAATTCCTTTATTACTTAAAGGCTGTTTTTATACACCTCTCCCACAGCCCCCTTCACTCCACTTTTTTGTTTTGTTTTGTATGGGTTCTTTTTTTTCCCCCCATTTCTCTTTCCTTTAACACAGGGATGGGGGTAGATTTCAAGTATTCTATAGAACTCAAACATAAAAACATAGTTATCACCTTTTTCCCCCCTAGTTTTGACTAATAATTCCTTCTTAAGCTTGATCTTGGTGAAAGCTTGTTGCCCAAAGAGCAGCGGGGCATGAATTTTCATCCCAGGTGATGACTGGTCAGCGCTGATCAAAACCAAGCTCTGATCAGGAAGGAGGACAGGCCAGATGATGTTTCTTCTCAGGGTACCACTGGGGACTCTATTTCAAAGATAGGCAGGTTCTGCCCCTTAGTCTACTTAGATCTGCATCTAATCCTGAAGCCAGAGAATTCTCTTACGAATTCTGGTTCATCAGTGCACGCGATTTCTGGTACCACCGCATAGCTTCTAGGGAAGAGAGGGCCATGTTTTCTTCATTTTGCTCTGGTGACTTTTGGGGAGACAGGGAACATTCTTTTAAAGCCGTGGGAAGCTTGAGGGAAAGCTGGCCAAGTTCACAGGCAGGTTCCTCCATACCTTAATAAAAAGAACAAAATAGATGCTTCTCATTTGGGAAGATGGCTAAAGTGGTGATATTAGTACCACTGGCCTCCGCCCAGCACCTTGGCTCTGCAAGGAAAATTCTGGGCGGGGGCAAGCACTGTTTCTAAAAGCTAAAATTTTTTAGGGTGGAATTTACCAATGACAAATGTAAAGGGGAGGTGCCATCAGACATGGGACCACTTTTGGACCTTCTGCCCAACAGCAAAATGACTGAGAAATGACTTCTATGAAACAGCAGAAAATGAATGTTAAAGACTGTAAAACTGAAGTTTGATTTGCCATGTAAGGCTATTTAAAAACCCTAAAGCACCCCAAACATTCTTCAGAGCCTTCCTCCCCCCAATTAAATCAAGCATGAGAAGGCACCAACAGCATCCACCTAATAGTATATAAAAGTAGCCACATGACTTACATTACATGGCCATTGGCTGGTTGACACATTAAGTGTTGTAGATATTTAGACATTATTTCTGATCATAAAAATTCTTTTCATATTTTGGAGCCAATGCTTTAGGAGTTTTGTTAGTGGTTTGTTTTGTTGCTGTTGTTTTCCAAACCTCAGATATTACCAGGAGCCTTACAAAGGCTCTTAAACCCAGGCCGTTTTGCCTCACGTGCGGCATTAGAAACAGCCCTGCTGACGAGAACCACAAGGAGGCTATTAAATTAATCCAAAGCTGGAGATAGTAATACCTAAAACAATTAAAACACTGAAGACTCTGCTGGTTGCCTTCCACATAGTTTATAGCCTTTTAAAATCCAGTCATTTGGATCAAAGGAAATAAGCAGTTGTTTTCACGTGGTTTTACCACATTAGCACACACACAGCTACCAAATGTGGAATTCTAGCCTGGCTTGATATGAGAACAAACATGTTTGTGTGTGACTGTATTTAATCACCACCCCCTAAATTCTGTAAAAATATATTTGAGTACTTTGTGCTAAAAAAATTAAAAACAGGAGACTCTTATTAGATCATTATTTCGCTTGAGGTAGGGGAAATGATTTAAGATAACCTTGAAGAAAAATTTGCTTGCCGTTAAATGCCTCAAGCACCTGAGGGTTGGGCCTGTCCCATTCACAGGCTGATGGTGGTCTTCTCCCCTCTCCTCAGAGGTTAGCCTGGCCTCTAAAATAGCACACATGCCACGAAAACACTTTTTAAGCTCTCTCTAGACTCCCCATCCAGGCATAATTCCAAAACTATGATTTGGAGTTTGAGCACGGCTATGGTCCTTGGTTCTATGATCCCTAAATCAATTCTAAGTCTCTATATGTATTTCCAATATTTTTTTCCAACCGCAATTAAGTGCATTTAGTCTGTTTGCATTGCCAGCTGCCTGCTGACTCTGTGGCAGTTTTCGACAATTCCTCTGCCTAGATCCCACACAGAGCATTTGAGAGAAGACTAAGGATGCTTCCCCACATACCAGTTGCAGAGGTTTCGAAGTGCATGGCTTAGTTCTTTTTCACATCAAAAAGGCCTCTGGTTACAGGTGGAAACCTTAAAGAGAATGTGGGATGGGGGAGGATATTTGTGTTTGAATGCTGGAACCTTTGTCTTTTTCATCCTTATTCAACTCCCACCTCAGATCACCAGGAAGGGAAGCCTGTTCCTTGGGTGTCAGCCCCCTTGTGGGGGCAGGAGGGGTCCCACTTGCTTAAACTCCCACATAGGTGATTTTAAGACACTCCGGGGACTCCGAATCGTTTCTCCACCACTACCTTTCCTCTACCAGTAGCAAAATGCTGTCTTTACAAGGCCACACTTGAGAAGACCATGGTTGGACTGGCGTGGAAGCTCACGTCACAAGAGCTGAATGACACCAGGCCATTGATGTTGCGCCATCTCAGTCCCAACTGGCTCAGAAGTAACCACTCTGCTGAAAAGCCAAGCCGGCACGTGTGCTTTGAAACCAATTCCACTGGAACTCTCATGTCACTAAATCACACTACTGTAGTTTCAGTAAATCTAATTGTTTAGTATCATTAAGCACTAAATTAAATAGCTTAGCACAAAATTTTAGAAAAGCTCAATATTGTAACAGAATTTCATATTAGCCATAAAAAGCACCTGAGAAGAGAAAATATTGATCTGTTGTGATTTCTATTCTTGAGTTATTCTTAGGACTTTATAGAGATTGGCACTGTTCTGATAAAAAGGAAGAAAGTGTTTTGAATTCACGAATGCTGGAATAGAAATCGCCTGTCTCTCTGGGCCTCTACTTGTCTGCTTAGGATGCTATCTGTCCCTCCTTTGCAGATGGGGTTTATTGGAGGCTAAAACGAGCTAAGGGAAGAAGCTGTCCTGTACCACCAATGTACTGTATGTGTAATTACCATGGTGAGCTGGGCTATGGGCTTTATTCAACAATCCCTTTCCCATACTTGAGGTTTTCTTCTCAAAGCTGTTGTTTATTACTGAGCCTCCATTGTAAGATTTGGAAAGGAGATAGAATGATGAGGAAGTAACAGTGTTTTACACGCAGACACACACACACACACACACTTTTCCAGTATGTGGGGACCAGTCTGCAGAGTCCACGACCAAAGTGTCCAGTTACCTCCATTTCTCCACCCCTCAAAGGCTTAGAGCACCGTGACCTACCGAGGGAGAGAACCCTGGACTTGGCATAATGGAGGCAAACACTGCCAGTCCCGAGTTGGAGACGACCAATAGCAGCATGAAGGTGACAAATTGAGGGTCCCAGGAAGCAGAGAGCCACATTGGATTTCCTTGATAAACTACTGCATATTTATGTTTGTTCTAGGAAAGAAAGAGGAAGAAAAATCACACAATGTGAATTGAATATAAAACCAATGCTGTCTCTCTACAGTGCGAGGGAGAAAATCTGATGGGGAAAAAACCTTATTCATTCTTTCACAAACACTAACATGGCTTAAAAGCACGTTTCAGAACAGAAGCCTGTATAGATGGTAGACATTTTTATAGCTTCCTTCAATCTGAATTCTGTTAGTCTCCCAAGAGTGGTTAATTAAATGAGAATTCCTCTTATTCATTTCCCAAAACCTTAGGTCCCCCCCCCCCCATGCATCCTAGAAAAACTCATAACTCTAGACTTAGGAAGACACAATCAAGTTATGTGGTAAAACAAGAGTGCCTTTTCTGTTGGATGTTCACTTTGGTTTCCTGGGTTCCCAGGGCGTAAGATGTTTAGAAACTTTTCTCTCTAAACGTAAGCATTATTGTGTACCACAATTCCGAACCACTGATTTCCATTTCTTAAGCAGCTATCAACTTGCCAATTCCCTCTGGGTCTCCTTTATATTTTTTTATGTTTCCTTCTGTTTTGTGTTGTCCTCAGAAAAAGAGGTGAGGGGGTCATGACTCTTTTAAAATTGATGAAAATAAAACTGTACAGATCTTTGCCCCCTTGTATCTGCGAGCATGATTTCTAACAGGCTTGAAAAATCTGCTTTATCATTTTGTATATTTGACTATTTTGTATTCAGCATTACTTGACTCCTCATGTGCATGGCAATGTATTAAAATGTGGGATTTCTATTACCGTGTAAAAGTGTTTTGATTCTGATTTTCAACATATATCCTTGGAAAAAAATTACATTAAACTTTTCATTTCTATTTTCTTCAGCTCATCAGCTTTGCAGAAGAAAAAGAAAAGTTAACAGCATTTCACTTTCCCTGTGTTAGCTAATGATGCAATTCATGGTGGAAAATTGTCCTCAATTATGCTGTGTTTCCTGAGAAATAATATATGTGAAGTGAATTGATGGACTCCCTCCGGCTCCCAGCACACAGAATTCCCCCAGCACCAAACCCCACCAGTGTAATTGCTATTACTGTTGAACACTTTGGTGTTGAGCACAGCTGGACCAAAGACACAATTCTCTTCCTCCTCAGCCATGGTGACACACTAGGAAGAGATGGGACAACAGATCTTGGCTCGCCAATTTCCTCTCACCCCAGAGAGTCTTAAGTGCCTATGATAGCACGATTGATGGCATTTCCACCACCTCCTGTCTCCATCGCTCGCAGATGGAGACCAGGTGTAAGCTGTCTGTATTATCAATAGAGATACCCACCTTCAAACAACACCTGCCCAAGAGATCCGGGGCTAGAAACCAGTGTTCCCAGGCAGACTGGGCATAGTCACCTCTCTAGCACAGCAAACATCTGCACGCCCTCCACTCTCACCCACATATTTAAGAAGTGCCAAAAATTTTTCTCAAACTTAAAAAGTCCCCTGAATAATATGATGCACCGAATATAAACAGACTATTTTCCTGCTCTAAACTACCATTTTCACCCTTCCTTTTCTCAAGGAGACATCATAATGAGTACTTATGGACACTCTGACTTTACTGAATATGATGAATTGCCTCAACCAGTACAGGAGAAACACTTCTTTCCCAGAAAGGAGAAAGCACTTATAAATCGCATTAAAAAAAAAAAAAAGAAAGAAAGACACTCGTTGCCTTTTTTGTTACATGCTTACTGTAAATACTGTAAGTGTTTGTTTTTACTTTTTTTTTCTGAAAAAGGTTTCCAAGAGCAAAAGTTGTGATAAGGTTTTAGGTTAGCTTACTGAATCAATGTATAAAACTTCAATCTTTCCATGTACCTTGTTCTAAAAGCACAATTTTCTCCCACTTTCTCTACATACAGATTTCGAACATGGAAAATGGAGCAACCTTTTTGTCAGTTACCCTCTTTAAAAGATTAAAACTAGAGCCCTCAAAACCCAGCGTTATTTTTGTCTTGGCCTTTCTTGGATCATTTCTGACCATTCCTTATCTCTTTCTTGTATCATTTTCTTCCTTTTCCTCTATCAGTCCTCTGTCTTTAACGTCTTTCTCCTTTTGTATGCTCATCTGGAAACTGTTCTTTGCCATACCTTCCTCTCCCCATTGTCTTATCTCCTTCACCCCCTTTTTCTTTCCCATCTCAGTTTCTCTCTCTTCCAACCCATTTACCCTTCTCCTCCTTTCTTTTGAGGGTAGAACACTCACCTCATCTGTCTGTGTCTCCCCATCTCTTTGTGCATTGTAGTTGCTCAGGAAATGTTAAGTGAACTGAATTAGACTTGGTGCCATGGTTTTCCAACTTATTTTCCCCCTACCTACTAAGCCCAGCAAACCCTACTAACACTTCATCAGTGTTCGGGGAACTCATGCTTGCCTTGGCAAACACGTAGCTATGTGTGGATCAAGGGCAGTGAGGTCTGCAAGAAGTTCAGCTGAGATCACCAAAATAATTTGTTGACTTAAGTTTATTCGGAATCTTAGGAAATCTTTTTGTGAGACCTAGTAAGTGTACACTGTAGTGCTAGAGAAATCCTGCAATGCCTTCCAGTTTCCTGTTATTTTCAAGAGCTGTCACTAGTCGAGGCAGTTTCCTATGATGATTATGACAAAGAATTCTTGATACTTTCTGATATTTTTAAGGTATATAGATACAAGTATATTATAAAATAGCTTCCCATTACCTTTCATAAATATTGTACGAATATTGAGAAATTAAAAACTTTAATGAAGATAACCACATTCCTCTGTTTTTGTCTAGCACCTGGGAAATGTCAGGTGTGAGTGGATAACAAGAATTGTACATAGTTATTTCACAAGTGAAGATGTTTCCTTTCTCATGAGAAATGGAAAGCTTTACAAGGTTTTATTTTTTTCTCATACCTCTCTCCCTTTTGCTAGTGTAACCCAAATAGTACTGGGTCCCCTTGGCCCAGTCTTTGTAAGGAAGTCCAAAAGGGGGATAAAAATGCTATGAACACTTTCCCAGATTTTACTTTGTCCTTCATGAAATTTCCAAAGCAGAGTGTGTGGGTGTAGGTGTGGGTATGTATTACACAGAAAATGTCTAAAAATCCTTCTTCCCACCTATACTACTCTTATTATACTCCATCCAAAGGCAGTTGCTTCCTTTTCCATTCTTCTCTTTAAAAGAGGGGCTCTCTGAAATTTCAGGACTTTTCCATGTAATTTTCCCATTTTCACTTTTCCTTCTCTGCCTTTCTGTATCTATTGCCCTGATTCTGCCTGAAAAGCATGTAAACCAAGCTAGAAACACTGGATTTTCTTTAATAAAGGAGAAAAAAAAGCTATAATATTTTTAATTTTATCTATTTTTCTTAGTAATTTTTGCCCCAGAACCATGGAATCGACAAAAAAAAAAAAAAAAGTGGAGAATAAGAGAAGGTTAATGTGGTTGCCACTGGCTCAAATTCTACCTCCATAAAGCAAGCCTTATGGCACTTTAAATCTTTTCATGTATTCATTTAACAAACAGTTGGATTTT
This sequence comes from Propithecus coquereli, assembly GCF_000956105.1. Classification (NCBI taxonomy): domain Eukaryota; kingdom Metazoa; phylum Chordata; class Mammalia; order Primates; family Indriidae; genus Propithecus; species Propithecus coquereli. The sequence continues at coordinate 3,210,392 of NW_012148030.1, forward strand.
GTGCCCTGTGTCCCATGTGCTAGCAACTGTGCATGGCATTGGGCTAGGTGTTAGTGATTCAGAGATGAATGACATTTTCCTGACCTAAAAGATCATATATCCTAAGATAGAGAAATGAAGAAATTATTTACTCAGCTGCTTAAGTATCCCTATTAAAATACAAGTATCTCTGGAAGGATAATAACGTAAGCCCCATTCATTCTCAGATGCTGGGATTGGGGAGAGATGCAAGAAGGTTCCATAGCCAAGTAAGCTCTGAAAACATGATGTAAGCAACTTTTTACCCTTCTAGAGACTTGGGATGCATTTTAGCATATTAAAGGCTCTGAGGAATCTTGCAGGAAATAATCATATACATTTGTTCAGTGCAGCATTTTCAAAATTCATTGAAGCATCAACTGTTTTCCTCCAGAAAATACCAATTATCAGCCCATAAAATAAACATTTTTAGAAATGCTGTTCTAAGCCAGTCATAGCTTGATGGCAATGTTCTCTCAATCAGGAGCATATAATGCACCTTGGGAAGAAATAGCATAAAAGACGGGTGCTGGACAGGGAGATAGAGACCTGGGTACCAAGAAGTGGACTAAATACAAACATTCCAATTTCTATTAATAAAAACAATTACAGAGTAGCTACTATGTGTTCAACCCTGTGAGCCTGTCATATCCTAGCTCTGGCACCAGCCATGGCTGGGGGAAATAGTCATGTAACTGTGGCCAAGGCTCACATCCCTCTGGCTTTCAATTTTCTCTTCTGGAATATTAGGGGTTTGGAATAGATGGACTCCAGCAGCCCTTTGTAGCACACAGGTTTCAGCCCAGTTGTAGCTTTGTACAATTTTATCTCCAACTTTGCTTTTAAAAATAGTTAAGGATACATTAAGAAAATCTAGAAGCTTCTAGTATACTGTAGTTCACTTTTCCTAAGACTAAGGAGTACTTTTTATTTTACATATTTTTGTTTCACAGGTGTTACAGAAGCAATTTTTCATGGAAAACAAGAACTGGGACCACAATTTGAGCAATCATAAAGCACATAGGCCCATAGTTGATAAATTCATCAAAACAAACAGGTGTTGATTTTTACTAGGTAAGCCAAAAAAATTTTTTTTAATTATTCTTGGGAACACTGAAACCAGGGAAAAAGAAGTCTTTCAAAGAATTTGAAAAAAACCCAAATGCTATCAAATTTGGTACTGTGGGTATTCTTCCTTTGATGACATCCTATTCAAAAATTAGGGGAGTTAGAG
>NW_012148030.1:3212278-3237100 GCF_000956105.1 Propithecus coquereli
AAATCTGTGCCTTTGTTTTCCCTTTGTATTGTTTCTATTATATTCCAAAACCATTGAATGATGCCACTACATGAAAACAGAAGCCTTTTTAAAAGCTTTATTTTGAAAAACAAAATAAATGACAAGAATCAGTCTTGTGTGTATGTGATATCGGTCTCTGAAATACAATTTACTGTATCAAAGACAATAGCTCCATTAACTGCTCACTATGGCTCAAGCATTCTTTATATTACCTCATTTAATCTTTATAATATTCTGTTAGATATCATTATTCCCATTTCACAGGTAAAGAAATGAAGGTTTAAAGGGATTCAATTCTTAGGCCAGATCACACAGCTAACCCAGCTATTTGTGACTGGGAAACACAAAATCTCAACTATTAGATGATAGACCCATTTACTGAGCACCTACTACACATAGGCACTATGCCTACAATTAGCCTCTTGCATCAGGGGTCCTTGATCTCTTCAAGATCACAAAGTACTTTTAAACACTGCTGAAAGCTGTGGATGCTCTCTTCAAAAGAAATATACCTAATATGTAAATCTTGACATACATTTTCAGTGGATTCAAAGACTTTATGAACTCACCCCATTTTAAGAACTACTGCCTTAAGCAATGGCACAGAATCCAACCAGTGAAGAAGAGATGATAGGAGAAGCAACGTAGCCGGCAATGACTTGGCCTTCCATACACAGCAAAGTTCCTCTCACAGGAAGAGGGGAAACAGTCATGATTCATGCCACAAGTAATTGAGGGGCTCCCATGGGAGGCCCTGGGAATACAACAGGAAATTGTGCAGACAACGTCCAGTCCTCATAGAGAATGTTGTCCAGGTAAGTGAATAGGCATTAGATTTTTATCCCTCATTCTGCATTTTTGAGCTCTTTGATACTTCTAAAGGTGTCCAAAAGACCAACTAATTCGGTATTGGATGTTCATAATAAAGATATTGCTATTGTGAAATTTCTGTCCTAAAGTGTGAAGTTGAGAACATAATGAGCACTTCTGTTAAACAAAAATATTTTTCCCATTGCCTTTGGTAAAAAGCAAATAGACCTGTTCTTCCAAATGCCAATTCCAACATCGTCCTCCAAAATTGGTATTAATGTATTCCTTTCAAATTAGGACTTTTGATTTCCTATGTATAATATCAGCTATGCCTTTTTGTCATTTCTCTTAAAATTTTAAACACCTTTTTTGTTCAATATGTTATTCGATGCAGCTAAGGTTGGAGTACGATGGCTATTAGTAGGAAACCAAGTATATATCCTGTGTCCTCATAAGGTACAATTTCAAGCTCGTCAAGTCTTTTTTTATGTTTATATGAGGGCTTTTATTTATTCATAACCCATTTATTTCCACAAAGTATTTGAGGCAATTCATAGGAAAATATACCATAAAATAGAAAGCTATAAATAAACTAAAATCAGGACCAGAGAAAATGTAGAACAATTAGAATATCAAGACAAGGATGTAGGTTGTAGCCTATACACATTTTGGCCATCATTATTTAAGAGGAGCCACAAATTTTATGCCAAACTTGCAGGCCATCAGAGCGATATGATGCAGGATTTACAACGTCCACAAAAATAAACATGGATGTATAGTGGAGAATATAAAAGGCATGTGAATTTTTAATATAAAACAGAAGAAATTGTGCTGACTATGCTTAGGGCTACACCTCCAACCACTGAGAGTATGAGTTCAGTCTTCTCTGACGAGGGGGGTGAAAAAGTTGGAGAGGCACCAGCTTGGGGGAAGTCAAGTTTTCCTTCCCACATAATTCCAAGAACAAAGTGTCTTAATGTGTCTTTGGAGGTAGGACCCTGAGTGAAGCAGTGGACAATGTCCCTGTAGCATATGCAATAAAGGTCTTCAAACATGATGTCCCTCCAAGGCTGCAAAGGGCAAAGCAACTATGTGCAACAAGGTAGCAAAAATTCCATGGTGCCCAAAATAATGTGGTCTCAGTTTATCAGCTCAAATCTTAAGGTTACCTAAAGGATTGAGAACAAAGAACAAGCAAGATATGATGCTCATGACTAGAGCCCCCTAGCAACCAACCTCAGCTATAACAGCAATGCTGTTTGGAGCATTTATAATTTGACAGGCACTTGAATGCATTGGTTTATTATTTCTTTTTGAGACAAGATATCACTCTGTCACCCAGTCTAGAATACAGTGGCAGGATCATAGCTCACTGCAACCTCAAATTCCTGGGCTCAAGCAATCCTCCCACCTCAGCCCCCCAAGTGCTGGAATTACAGGTGTGAGCCACCATGCCCACCCAGCCTTTCATTGTTTTATTTAATCCTTATTATAACTCTGAGGTAGGGGCAAGGGTCAGTACTCTTTCAGTTGCAAACTACTAAGGTCCGACTCAAACTACCTTAAGCAGAGAGAAAGAAAGATTTACTGGATGATGCAATAGAAAAAGCCTGGGACTAGATGGGCTTTTGCCTCTGTCTCTTAGTATCTATTGGTGTTGCTTTCTTCCATGAGTGGGGAAGATTCCATGTCACAGCCCCAGGCTGATGCAGAATGAGACCTTCCTTCAACATCCAAGCCAGTCCTGAAAGTGGACTCCAATTGGCCATTTTGGAGTCATGTACCCAGCCTTTGGCCCAGTCAGGGTATCCAGGAAGATGTGGTCCTCCAATTGGCTGGCCTACCTGTAACTCCAAACCTTTGCCTCTTACCTATTGTCTCTCAGGCACATATTCCTCGAGTGCCACAGAAGCAATTGTGAGTAATCAGAATTTCTGGTCGACCTGTCCCCCTGGCAGCCATGAATGAGACAGGGACAGACATTCTAGTTCTTCAAGTGATCCTAGGAGAAAGGAGAATAGATTCAGAACACAGCAGGCTTACAAAGCCGGGTCACGGTGGCACCCTGCCTTCCCCTCAGGGGATGCAGAGAAGGGGGCAGACATGGAGATTGATTGTCACTGCCCAGTCTCTAGAGCACCGAGTCCAGCCAGGGATAGCCTGCTTCAGGCTGCCGGACACTGCGCTGAACCTCCCAAAGCAATTGTACTCTGAAGCTGGGTGTTGTTTTTAGTTCTTCACATGGTTCGAATTCTCCTCTTCAGTGACAACAGTGAGTTGTGATAGGAGACGCTGTGCTCTCCAAAAGCTGCCTCGTGGCCTTTGCTGTTGTAGATATTTGATGGTATGAGAAATAACCCAGAAGATTCCATGCGGTTTTGATCCCAAACCTAGATCTGTATCTGCATGAACCAAACTGAACCATAAGCACCCTTTTTGGCCTCTTCCAGCCTAAACCAGAACTGGACGTAACTGGTTGACACCAGACATCCTGCAAATTCATTATTGAGAATCCCTACTTTTACTTATAGTATCTGTGCAGAAACCACAGACACTCAGCAAGAATTCCAAGTGGTCCCCTACATTGCCCGGCCATGGGACTGGCTGGGATCTCTGGACTGAACAGAAGTGATGGTGCCCCCTCCGCCCCACACACAGTCCCCTGGGCAGAAGCGGTAAGCAGAAGAGTGCATCCTTCCATCCTTTTTGTTTGGATTTTTATTGTTTTTTATTTCAGAATATTAAGGGGGTACAAATGCTTTTGTTACATGGATACACTATACGATGCTGAAGTCATGGCTTCCAGTGTGCCCGCCACCAGTACAGTGTTCATTGTACCTGATATGTGAGTTTTTATCCCTCGCTCCCTCCCACGCTCCCCCATTCTTGGTTTCTGATGTCTTACATCTCTTTGTGCCCATGTGTGCCCATCATTTAGCTCCCACTTGGTAGCTAAAGCGAGAACATGTGGTATTTGTTTTTCCGTTCCCTAGATACTTCACTTGGGACAATAGACTCCAGTTCCCTCCACGTTGCTGTGACCATCCTTCTCTTCTGAAGCATCCAAGGCCATTCTGAAGGCCACACATGCCAGATGGTGAGGCTACAAGAAGGATGACCCAACCACATTAGACTTTACATGAGCAAGAAATAGAGTTTTTGTGTAAGCCGTAGAGATTTGAGGATTTGTCTGCTGTTCCAGTTAGCATTAATTACCCTAATTCAACATGAGTAATGTGTGAAAAATCCTGATGTTTAAAAAAATCATGCAATAGGCTTTGATGCTTTTTAAAAAGTACTTTGTTCCAAAAGAGCTCAAACAGGATATAATTCCTAACTGCCCTTCACTTTTTCTGATGTCTCTTACTACGTATTTTCATAAGTGTGTAAATGGTGTTTTATCTTTCTCAATTGAACAGAGTTGCTTGGCTTAAAATAAGATTGACTACTTTTGACTGATTAATAACTTCAATTTGGATCTTAACTACATTAAACTCATGGGGCTTACACTTGTTAACTCTCATCTCAGAACATTCATTGTTTTATTTTCCATTTGTTTTTATAAAATAGTAAGATTAAAAAAACATAAGAAAATACTGTCTTCATAGAATTGTCCAAACATACTTGCACGGCCAGAACTAAACTGCTGGTTGACAGGTTGGGCTGCCGTGTAACGGCTTCAGGTTTTTGGACTCGTGAAAGTTGCCATTCAGCATAGGCACAGCGGTTGGGAGGTTTTGAGCAAAGTGCATGGCAGTATGGTCACACCTGTTGGGAGCAGTTAAAACCTGCGTGAGCACCTGCCACCTGGGCTCCTGAAAGGGCCTTGCCATGCCCGCTCTCACCCAGCTCAGTCTGTTCTCCACATGGCAGAGAGAATGTTCTTTTTAAAACATTAATCAGATCATATCGTGTCCCAGTTTTTTAATTCTCCAAGGGCTTCCCCTTTAGACTTTAGTATAAAACTCAACTCCCCACCAGCTCCCGAAGGCCCTGCCTCTCTGCCACCAACTACCTCCCCAGCGTCACCTCTGACCAACACTCTCCCTCTTGCTCACACCCAATTTTGTGACTTCTCAAACACACCCATTCATTCCCACCTTGGAACCTTACTCTTCTCCGTACCCAGAAGACTCATACCACATCATCACGTAACTGTTTTTCTTAACTTTCTGGTCTTTTCTCAAATGCCAAGTCTATAGAGAAACCTTTTTTCATCACCCAAATAACCACTCTCCCATATAAACAACAATAATGAAAACAGTTATAAAAGACATTTATAGGACAAGTGAGGAAAATTTGAATTTCATTCCATATTAAATGTTATTGAATACTATTAAATTTTTGAGGCCCCGGTGGCTAGTACCTGTAATCCCAGTACTTTTGGAGGCTGAGGCAGGAGGGTTGCTTGAGTCCAGGAGTTTGAGACCAGCCTGGCCAACATAGCAAGACCCCTGTCTCTACAAAACATGAAAAATAAAATTTTTAAAGTCATAAAGACATTGTGATTACACAGGTGAAATACTGTTCTTGAAAAATATTTGCTGGAATATTTAGAGATTAAATTTCATGTGTCTATAACTTATTCTAAATGGCCTAACAAAAACATGTATATATAAATGTGTACATAAAGACATGTACACATCGAGAGAAGAAAAAAGCAAATGGGGCATTATGTTAATTGGTGAATTTAGGTGATGAAAAAACGTGTGTTCATTGAGTACTATTATTTCAACTTTTCTTTATAGATTTGAAATTGTTCAAAATAAAAAGGGAAAAAGAAAGTTTTCACCACCAGTTTCTACCCTTTTATCTCACTTTATTTTCTGCAGAACACCTAAAATTCTCTGAAATTATATGTTAATATTTCTTGATTTCATTGATTATTTGGATCTTCTTCCACTGGAACATAAAGCTCCTGGGAGTGGTTTTTGTCAGTCTAGTAAACTACATAATCCCAAGCACCTAGACCCGAGTAACACTTGATGAATAGTTGTTGAATGTGGCCGGGCGAGGTGGCTCACGCCTGTAATCCTAGCACTCTGGGAGGCCGAGGCAGGTGGATCGCTCAAGGTCAGGAGTTTGAGACCAGCCTGAACAAGAGCGAGATCCCGTCTCTACTAAAAAAATAGAAATGATCTGGACAACTAAAAATATATACATAGAAAAAATTAGCCGGGCATGGTGGCGCATGCCTATAGTCCCAGCTACTCGGGAGGCTGAGGCAGGAGGATCGCTTGAGCCCAGGAGTTTGAGGTTGCTGTGAGCTAGACTGACACCACAGCACTCTAGCCCAGGCAACACAGTGAGACTCTGTCTCAAAAAAAAAAAAGAAATAGTTGTTGAATGAGTGAATGAATTAATAGTCCACCCAGATGCCCTTGACCCCTGCCATGTCCCTGCCTCCTTAGGAATGAGTCAGGGAAAGGCGTCTTGAACACCTGAACATCTCCTGCCCTCCAACAACCAAAGAGCCCTTAAAACAACCAACACGTCAGCACATCTGACCTGGGTGTCCACCCTCAGCCCTGTGACTCTACAAACACAGGGAGCCTTCAGTCCCACCAGGGACATTAAATAAGTCCACACACAACAAAGACAACTGTGAGGGCCCTTTTCACGTTACAAAAGAACTTTGGCAAGTGATGCCTGATTGAACCCTCAGACCAATCCCACAAGGCAGGTAAAACTATTACCCTATGGAGAGAGGAGGGGGCCAAAGCCCAGAAAGGGCTCACAGGACTTGCCTGAAGTCTAGTAGTTTTCACTGGCAGAGCAAAGATTTGAATCCCACTTTTCTGACTTAGAATAATTTGCCCTTTTCCACTGTATATCAGACCATCTAAAAATATTACCGACAATTACTAACAGGCAGCATTTTTAATTCTCAGATGAATTACAGATATCTATCTATATATAGTGGTCAAGAGCACATCCAAAAATAGCCCATCACATAAAAGAAAACAGATTACTTGTCGGAAAGAGCCTTGTAATGTACAATGACAACTGCTTACTTTGTCAATAAGATGGAGGGTTCCAGGGACGCTGGTTTGGAGCTAAGCCTCTGGGTCCTTTAAGGCAAGTCCTTCTGTTCCTTAATCCACCAGCTTACCCTTCTGCTCTCACCCTCCATAAAGACAGTCAGCCCATTAAAGCGGCTGGCCTTGGATCTCTAACGTGAGAGTCTGACAACACCTAACACCTTGTAAGCTACACAGAACCCAGCCTCGATCAATACTTGGATGGAAGGCAAAGAACTGAAATGAAATTTTGAGCACTGCAAGGAATAGTGTTGTTCACTCAGGAGGTTGTGCTCTTAACAGTGAATTGATACGATACCACTTGCCCGGTGGGAAAGGGGGCACTGGTTGAAAACCATCTTTGCTTCCCAGGCCAGGCACGGTGGCTCACGCCTGTAATCCTAGCACTCTGGGAGGCTGAGGCAAGAGGCTTGCTTGAGCTCAGGAGTTTGAAACCAGCCTGAGCAAGAGTGAGACCCTGTCTCTACAAAAAAATAGATTAGCCAGGCATTGTGGGGCACACATGTAGTCCCACCTACTGGGGAGGCTGAGGCAGGAGAATCACTTGAGCTCAGGAGTTTGAGGTTGCAGTGAACTATGATGACGCCACTGCACTCCACCCAGGGTGACAGAGCAAGAATCTGCCCAAAAAAAAGTCTTTTCTGTGTCATGTGAGAGGCAGAAAACCTGATTCTCCTAAGAGCTGACACATTATGCTAAGTAAAATAAGCCAGTCATGGAAGGACAAATATTGCATGATCCCTCTTACACGAGGTGTCAAATAGTCAAACTCCTAGAAGCAGAGAGCAGTATGGTGGTTCTCAGGAACTGGAGGGAGGGGGAAATAGGAAGTTGCCGTTCAGTGGGTATAAAGTATCAGTTATGCAAGGTAAGTTTTACCATGTACAACATAATGCCTATGGTTAACTATATTATACGCTGAAAAATTTAAGGAAGTAGTTCTCAAATGTTCTTACCACAAAAAAAGGGGAGGGAACAAGAGGAAACTTTTGGAGGTGATGGATATGTTTAATACCTTGTTCAGACTCAAATTGTGTACATTAAATATACAGATTTTTTGATATATCAATGATACCTCAATAAAGCTGTTTTTAAAAATCCAATAATACTTTCTAGTTAGAGTAGAATGCCTCTTGGCCAAGGTTCAACTCAGGTAATTACATTCCCATCCAAATTTACAATGGTCTCCAATTTGCTCAAACAGGCATGCAGACTTTGACTGCTGTAAAAGATAGGGTTAGGCTGAACCAATGCAATGATCACATATGTATTTTGCACTTTAAAAACCTGTACTGAAAAAACTGACTATGAAGTCTAACATTCAAGACCTGTTTTAGGTTTTTTTTTTTTCTAAGCAGTTTTATTCCAGATAAACAATACATTCAATTCATCCATTTTAAATGCACAATTCAATGTTTTTTTAATATATTCATAGGGTTGTACAACCATCACCATAATCTAATTATAGAACATTTCCATGACCCCAAAAAAGAAATTCTGCATCCATTAGCAATCACTCCCCATTCCCTCCAACCCTCTTCTCCCCTCTAGTCCCTGGAAGCCACTGATCTACTTTCTATGTCTGTAGATCTGCCTATCCTAGACATTTCATATAAATGAAATTATATACAATATATGGTGTTTTGTGATCTTCACTTAGCATAATGTTGTTCAAGGTCCATCCATGTTGTATCATGTATCAGTACTTTGTTCCTTTTTATTGCCAAATTATATTCCATTTAATGCATATACAACATTTTGTTTATCCATTCATCAATTGATCAACGGACATTTGGGCTGATTCCGCTTTTGACTACATTATGAATAATGCTGCTATAAATACTCATCTACAAATTTGGGGGATGGGCACATGTTTTGGGGGGATTATATACTAAAATATAATTGCTGGGTCATGTGATGAATATGTTTAACTGTTTCAAGACCTTCCAGACTGTTTTCCAAAGTGACTGAGCCATTTTACATTCCTACCAGCATTGTGAGAGAGTCTTAATTTCTCCACATTCTCACTAATAATTTTGCAACTTTTTCATGATATCCATCCTAATGGTTATGAGATGGTATTTTGATGTGGTTGTGATTTGCATTTCCAAAATGACTAATATTAACCTTTTTTCCTTAACTTATTTCTCCAAAGAAGAAATACAAGTGGGCAATATCTATTCATATCCTTTGATCAATTTTAAATTTGATTATTTGTCTTTTTATTGAGTTTTAAGAGTTCTTTATTTTGGATGTAAGTCCCTTATTTTGGATGTAAGTCCCTTATCGGATATATGATTTGCACATATTTTATCTCATTCTGTCTGTTGTCTTTCACTTTTTTGATGGTATCATTTGTAGCATGAAAGTTTGATTTTGGTGTAGTCCATTTTTTTTTGTCACTTGTCCTTTTGTTGTTCTATTCAAGAAACCATTGCCTAGCCCAAGGTCACAAAGATTTACACTTATGTTCTCTTCCAAGACTTATCATTTTAGCTCTTACATCTAGGTTTATAATCCATTTTGAGTTAATTTTTGTGTATGGTTTGAGCTGGGAGTCCAAATTAGTTGTTTTGCATGTGGATATTGAGTTGTCCCAGCACCATTAGTTGAAAAGTCTACTTTCCCCTGTTGAGTTGTCTAGGCACCCTTGTCAATATCAAAGATGTAAGAGTTGGGTTTATTTTTACATTAGCATACCTTAGATACTCCTCTAGAAGAGGCAATACATTAAGTTGATCTGTTTTATTGGTTGGGAAATATGTATTCCTGGAAATTTGCAAAAGAATTTACAAAGTAAACATAGACCATAGACTATGACATTTTAAAGATGACTTCAAGCCCCCTCCACATTTTATAAAGGGTATTTGCTTTTAAATCAAAGTATTAAACTAATATATCTGCAATAATTATAAGGATAGTAATAGTTAACATTTACTGAGCCTGGAACTATGTATGGATAGCAGTTCATCTTCACAGGAACTCTATGAGTTCAGTGTACAGTTTTCTCAGATGAGGAAACTGAGGCTTAGAGAGATTAAGTGAATTGCCTCACACAGCTAGTGAGTCGCTTGTGCATTTCCAAGTTTAAAATGAACTGATCATCTTCTGTATAGTGGATATAACTTATACATATTGCCTAATAGTGGATATAAAAGTCTAAATGTTCCCGTAGGGTCTGAGATCATGGCCTAATGCAGCCCACCACAACCTGAAATTTCCTTGAAGACTCCAAGGAAGGGCGCCAAAGAAATTAATCTTTAAATTAATGCAAAATTTTCCATTCCCATAATATGTGTATTTAAAATACTTTATGAGAACACTTCACCACCGGGGTTGGGGAGGGGACCCAGCTTTTCTCAGTCTGAGGAAAATTACCCCCAAAGAAGAGGCCTCAGGTAGCTTTGCTGACTCAGAGGCAACATATTAGAAATAAGAATTTCCTTTGCTGTTCTTCCACCATTTTTTTCAATTACAATTAGAATGTTTCAGAAACTGCACATATTTATTGCCTCTTCCAAAAACCTCTAAAATTATCCTCAGGTCTCCCTAAAAGAGAATCCTTGAGGTCACAGGACTTCTGCTCCTAATGCTGGTGCAGCTGCCTGATGGTCTCCAAGCATGGCAATAAAACAATTTCTTTTAAGCAAATTTTATTTCATCCCGACTTACATTATACAAGTGAAGATATGTTCCCACAGGAACAAAGAAATGTAGCCCCAACATGCAATTTTGAAACAATTGCATCTGCAGGAAAGCTTTTCAAAAATCACATATTTAAAAAGAAAAGCTATCATTTTTGGTAAAACAATAATAGAACCAAACTAACTCCAGAGAACAAATAGTGTGCTAAAACTTGAAATACTGTGTCAGGATCTGCATTTCCTTGTGGAGTAGCTTCCATGAAAGGAGATTTGTCTACCAGGTTTCCTGGACTTTATAATCAGTCTGTTACTGGTTTTAAAAGAAAAAAAAAACTTAAAATGCTAAACATCTTTAAATGCATTAAGGATGATCTCTTAGGTTGTCCCTGGTTAGGGCCATTGGTGTGTTTAATTAATATCCTTTGTATTCTCTTTCTAATGAACATGGATTTACTTTCACATGCACATCTTCAAACCCCTAATTTTTTCCTCTAAGACTTAACTTTCCACAACCGATACTCAATGGTAGTTTTCTGACATCACAGTTGGAAAAGCAAACAGAAGACCTACCAGTCAGTTGATTTTGAAATTTAATAATTTCTGAGAATCTTCCTTAATCTTATTAAGTTAGGGCAGCAAAAGCGACAACTTGTCAAAGCATGACTCTGCCCTGTCTGGAATGTGCCTGGCAAACTGGTGAGGCAAGCAAACCAGAGGGCTATTTGCAAGAAGACTGAAAAGTATTTTGGGAAGACCATAAACAAGGGATTGGGAATCTGCAACCATCCTTGAGCACAGCCTTTTGACCAAATCCAATTTTTATAGAACAAATCCTTGGAATTTGTTCCGTGAAGTTTGGGTTCAGTTGAGGGGCCACACTTGGGGATGTAGAGGGCCAATTAGCCAATCATATGTTTACTGAAGCACAATTCACAATTGCAAAGATATGGAATCAACCTAAGACCCCATCAACCAAGGAGTGAATTCAGAAAATGTGGTATATGTATATACCATGGAATACTACTCAGCCATAAAAAAGATGAAATAATGCCTTTCACAGCAACTTGGATGGAAGTGAAGGCCATCATTCTAAGTGAAGTACCACAGGAATGGAAAACAAACACCCCATGTTCTCCACTAAAAAAGGGAACCAAACCAAGGGGAAAAAAAAAAAAAAAAAAGGGGAAAATGGAAAACGGAAAACCAAGGAAAAGGAAGGGGAAAAAAAAAGCTACATATTGCATACAATGCACACTATTCCAGTGATGAGTACACTAACGACCCAGATATCACCACTGTACCATTCATCCATGTAACCAAAAACGACTTGTACTCTTAAATCTATCCAAATAAAAATGTTATAAAAAAGAAAGGAGAAATTGAATAGTTGAGCTCTTAATAAAGAGACACCTATACAAAGGAATGGTCTGAATTTAGGGAAACCAACAAGAGCTAGAGGGTATCTCAGGGCTAATGACACAGGGGGGCCTGTGTGGTCACTGGAATGTGGAAAGAGGACACAAGTTGCTGGAGGGAAGAAGACAGGAATCAGTACCCTGACCCCGTTCTCATCTTTGGCTCATTCCTCCATTGGCCAAACTCAACAAACATCAGAGAGTAAAGGGACCTGTTGTTGTTTCCAGTTGGGTGTCAATGTTCTCCAGCCAAAGACCCCCAGGAACACACCTGGGTTTGTTGTTCATTACAGTGAGTGAGAATGTATACCATAGAGAACCTCGGGGAGTCTCGGTGAGGGCATGTTAGGAAGGACTTATTTCTCAGATTTGGGCTGGTGGTGGGTAATTTGGGGAAGGGCTGAGGGAAGGGAGAGGCTTTGCCCTGAATTGGATGCTATCAGGAAGGGGAGGAAAATGTAGCTTCTTTACCTATTGTAGCCTTAGCTCAATAAATCTTATCTAGAATGAGGGAGCAATGAAGTGGGACTATCTGATTATAGAATTACCTCTACTTCCTGACAGCATTTCCTTCTTCTAGATAAGATGATTGGCCATTTTTGTGGCTTGGACAACATTCGTGTTTTATGTCTGTTCCAACATGATACAGAGTGGTCTTATTTTTGTCTTAATCCATTCCTGTCATAGAGCGGTCTTGTCTGATGTGGAGGTTCTGTGAGAGTTTCACGTTCAACAGGAGAGTTCCAAATCCTAACTGGTTGTATCAGGTCAGATCCTGGAGAACAGGGGCTGCTTTTCTGTTGCTCACAGGTCAGCCTCCTGGAGCACAAATCATGGTGCTTACAGAGTGGCAGACCATGGTATAGGTTCTGAGTCAGACAGGACGTTCATCATCAGACCACATCCCTGAGCCCAGCCCTCCGTAAGGGAAAGTAAGAACTGATAGAACTGTTTCCCTCAGAACAAAAAGCCACTTGCAAAGCACTGGGGGCTCAAGATGCTCTGCCTTAGACTGCCTCCTAATAGAAAATAACAGGCAGGGAAGAGGACCTCCTTTCCCACCTCACCGCAGGTCACTGGACACTGAAACTCAGGCACCCAGGGGGCATGATTGGCTTTGTGGGAGTGGCAGAACGGGAGAAAACTGTATTCCAGCACCCGATTGGAAACAGATGCTCGCTGAAGCAGAAGAGGCCCAGCAGGGATGGATGGTTCTTGCATACAGGAGAGATGCCTCTTGGAGATGCCCAAATATACACAAGGGGCTTTGCAGGAAGCTGAGGTCTTAAATCATGTAGGAGGAGGGGAGAGGCAGAGATATTTGGATTTACCATTATTGTGACTTTGTTAATATCCAAGGTCTGATAAAGACCTAGAGAAACCTAGTGTACACATTTTTTAAGCACCAAATCAACTAATTTTATATACATGAAATTAAAAGGAACTTCTTGAGCTTGGCAATAAAGCACAATACACTTTTAACAGCTCTGTGCATCATTCCTGACCTGTAAATGTGGATAATCGTGCTTACTTATTTATAAAGTTCTTTGAGGTTTTTGGATGAAAGGCTCTTTTAAAGTACAAAGCATTAATTTTTTGTGACAGCAATATATGAGAAATGAACATGAAGCAATATAAAAATTTTTGTGCTGTTAAGTTTTTTTTAAAAAAAAAAAAAAACCACAAAAGCCAGTCTCCAATAAGAGATCTGGGGTTCGAGATAACAGAACTAATAAAGGTATTATAAGTATAAAATCCCAGATAGGCTTGAATCAGCTACTTCTTTTGAAGATGTGAGAAATAAATTGATAGACAAAATATTTTGTACAAATGAACTCATTTCAGTAAGTTGCACTGATAATCTTGAGAGTATGTAAATGGATCTCTATTTATAGACCCCTGACATCCATTTTTGACCAGGACAAGCAAGAAGCGATAGCAATAGTCAATCATTACAAGTAACTAGACCACAAGAAAAAAAAAATGTACTAGTTGCTAGGTGATGAGTTTCAAACTATCATTTTAGGCAATAAATATAAGATGAAGTTATGAGGAGAGAAGCTATTCATAGCTAAAACTCTAGCTAAAATGGCTATTATTTATTACACGGAACTGAAATCGGATGAAGTTGAAAAACCCAATGTACCAATCCAGAAGCCCAGATGCCACACAAAGCAGACCTATTTCAAGGGCAAATCCAAAGACAAATAGAAACCAAGGGTTTAGGTGGAGAGCGGAGAGGATAAGAGGTTTGAAAAAACTGGGCTCAACTGGGTTACTTATTATGATGTTCCAAATCATAAAATGTGGATCTGGGGAAAACATTTGGGAAACACTGGTCTAAAAGATTATAAGTAAATTTAAAAGCATGAAAGAGGACAGTAACAGCTAGCGTTTACTGTGCACCCACTATGCCACTATATTGTAAATGCTCTGTTAAATTATGTATATAGATATAAATAGATGGAAACTGATTTATAATAAGACATGTATATTTTGGTCTTTGTCCCTGGTTCCTGGCACACAGGTCCTAAATCCTTCGTAATGTACTGAACAATTAAGGTTATTGGAGAGTCTTTTGTTGTAATATTTAGTCTTTGACCCTGGACCCTGACACACAGATTCTAATCCCTTGGAATTTCCTGGGTGATAGGATCCTCTTTTGTTGTAATGAGGAGACTCACGGTGGACTTCTAGGTGGGGCTGGTCACCAGAAAGACCAAGCCATGATTAGAAGCTTGGAACTTTCAGCCTCACCCCTCATTCTCTGAGGAAGGGAGAGAGGCTGGAGATTGAGTTAATAATCATGCCTACGTGATGAACCCTTTGTAAAAATTCCTGAACTATGGAGTTTGGAGACTTTCTGGTTTACTTACCATGTGGAAGGTGACATGCTCCAAGAAGGCATAGAGGATCTCTGCTCCTTTCCCCATAGCTTGCCCTGAGCAACTCTTCCATGGGGCTATTCCTGAGATGTATCCTTTTGTGAGAAGTGGGTAAAAGTAAAGTGTTTCTCTGAGTTCTGTGAGACATTCTAGCAAGTGATCAGACCTGAGAAGGGGTTCATGGGAAACTGATTTACAGCCAGTCAGGAGCACAAGCACAACCTGGGACTTGCAATTGGCACTTGAAGTGGGGCAGTCTTGGGGACTGAGCCCTCAACCTGTGGGATCTGATGCTATCTCTAGATAGTGTCAGAATTGAGTTAAATTGTAGGACACCCAGCTGGTGTCTGCAGAGGATTGATGTTTGGGGAAAATACTCACATCTGGGTCAAAAGTGAAGTATAGAGAGTGAGTGTGAATATAGAGTAGGAGAAAACCAACTGTTTTCCTATAAGCACATGTGTTTATATGGAGTCTCTAATTTTCATGCATGCACAAGCACAAAAAGACATTTATTTTATAGATTAAAAAACTAGAACTAGGCTCAGTGAAGTTAAAAATCTTGTTCATGGCATGTAAGAGCAGAAACATGAACTCTAGTCAGTCTCCAAAGCCCAGGCTCTTTCCACCATGTTATTCTGCATCTCTGCTAGAGAGTTAGTCACCTGCTAACGGCAAAAAATTTCAGCTTACAGTTGGCAGAGCTTGCAAATGAACTAAAACCAGATAGAAGAACTCAACATGCACAGTAGCCTGAGGTCTTTAAGAAAATATAGCCTGACCTCAGGCTATAGACAGAGCACCAGTGTTGGCCTGCACAGTTTTGTTGCTTGGGATGACCCTGGACATGTGGCATGGGTGGCTGGGCCTCCTCAATGGCTCTAACTTGGTTACAGCTAAAGCAGAAACTGGCTGACACGACCTTCAAAACCCAGGGAAGGCAAGAGGAGATGCTTCTAAATTACAATTTCTCTTTGAAGGGCTTCCATTTCCCCCATTAACTTAGACCCCAAATAATTATACATGGAAGCCAAGGGGATAAAAGTCAGTCTCCTGAGCACAAGAAACACCAGATCGTAAAGGCAGGGGTTCCTGCACCAAGAGGAGGTGTGTAATACTGGAAGGGAAGCCTTGCTCCAACCAGAGCTCACTCCTGCTGGTACTCTTGCTCACTACTTTGAGAAGATTCAAGTCCCCCCAGATTTTGCTCCCATCGGAGATTCTGCTTTGACTCACCAAGGCATCGGTATTGCCTCAAAGTTTCCCCAGGTGGGAAACTTTGTGCAGCCAGTATGAGGACCACCCTGCAACAACTTGCCTTGGCTTTTATCTACAATCCCTTCTGCTGCCTTTCTCCTCCTTATCTAAAATCATGCCCACATTATCCAAACTCAAATAGAGAATACTGTCATTGACCCTGAATCTCTACAAACTACCTTTTCATCTATATTCTTAAAAAACGATGTAGGAAGCTATGTACCCCTGTTTATTCAAATCCATTCAATATTTAACCCCTTGGAATCAGGCCTTGGTTTCAAATATCCTACCAAAGCCGTTTTGTTTGTTTTTACCCAGATTACTAATAGCCTCCTACTTTTCTCCCCCCAGTCCTCATTTTCCTCAACTTTAATGCTCTGTTTAATACTGGAGACCATTTGAAACTCTCTCATGATCTTGAATTTGTGACCTCCATCAATACTCATTTCCTAACTTACTAACCATTGCTTCCATGCAACTTTTATTCTTCTCTCATCCTCTATCCCTGTCATAGAAATTCCTCAAAGTTCCACATACTTCTGTTTCTCCTGAACAATCTGATCCATTTTCAGAAATTCAATCAATTTTGTCTGCAAGTCCATGCCTCTTGAGAAATCTAGACCTAGACTTCATGTGTCTATTGGACATCTCTACCCGAATATCCCATCCAGATCTGAAATTCAACATGTCTCAAATGGATTTATCGTTATCTTCTACCCATCTGTTCCTTCTCTCTTTTACAGAGCCACCATGTTCATCAGTCACTTAAAGTTGAAATTTAGGCATTGTCTTAGAGTCATCTTTGATTTCTTCCTTTCTTTCCTGCCAATAAGACTGCATGTTCTATAATTATGTCGATGTCTCTAATAAAGTACAATTTACATACAATAAAAAACGCAGCACAATTCACTATTGCAAGAATGTGGAAACAACCCAAGTGCCCGTCAATCCATGAGTGGATTATCAAAATTTGGTATATGTTCACAATGGAATATTACTCAATCATAAGAAATGACAGTGATCTAGTACCTCTTACACTTTCCTGGATTAAACTTAAGCCCATTATCCAAAGTGGAGCACCACAAGAGCAGCAGAACGGGACCCATTTGTACTCACCATCATATTGGTATTAACTAATCAACACATAAATGCACATATCAGAACAACATCTATTGGATGCTGGGGAAGGGGGAGGGTGGTGGGTGGAGGGGGGAAGAGGGAGGAGGGGAGGGGTATTTGTATACACAAGGAGGGCAATGCGCACTACCCGAAGGATGGACATATTTGAAACGCGGACTTCGGTGGGGGGGGGGAACCAAGGGCAACACACGTAACCTAAACGTATGTACACCCATAATTTGCTGAAATAAAAAAAAAAAAAAAAAAACGCACCTAAAGTATATGCGATAAGTTTTGAGATATGGATCCATCCATGAGACACAAAAAGTGAACGTAGCTATAAGCCTTAAAAGTTCCCTCAGTCTCTCCTTCCCAACTGTCTTTGTCTTCTGTATCCACTTTTTATCACTATAGGTTATTTTGCATTTTTAAGAATGTTATTGATCTTTTCCCTGTGCTTATTTGCCATTTGTGTTCTTTCATGAAGTTTGTTTAAATCTTTTGCTAAAATTTTAATTTGTTTTTATATTATAGTTATCAGTAAGTTTAATCACTAAGTTATTAGTATGGAGTTTGAGGGTTCTTTACATATCTTAGATACACACCCTTTGCCATATATAATCTATAAGTGTTGTTTTCTCCCGGTCTATGACTCGTCTTTTTATTCTCTTCACCATGTCTTTTGAGAAGTTTGTAATATTGACAAAGTCTTTCTTTTTTATATACACACACACACACGGACACATGTTTTTGGTGACATATCTAAGATTACAAAGGTTGTCTTATGTTTTTAGAAGTTGTATGATTACAGGTTTCACATTTAGATCTATGATCCATTTTTAGTCAGCATTTGTATATGGCTTGAGGCATGAAGAAAATTTGTTTGTATATGTGAATTGTTTAGCACCATTTGTTGGACACTCCAGTGAAATCCCCCCCACACACACTTTGCTGAAAATCAGTAGAACACATATGTATTGGTCTATTTTGGTTTCTGAACTCTATTTTGCACCATTGATCTATTTGTCTGTGTTACTATCAGTGTGACACTGTCTTGATTACTATAACTTCATGATAAATCTTGAAATCGGATAGTTTTGTTTTTTTTTTTTGAGACAGAGTTTGGCTCTGCTGCCCGGGCTAGAGTGCCGTGGCGTCAGCCTAGCTCACAGCAACCTCAAATTCCTGAGCTCAAGCGATCCTACTGCCTTAGCCTCCTGAGTAGCTGGGACTACAGGCATGTGCCACCATGCCCGGCCTTTTTTTTTTTTTTACCTATTTGGTTGTCCAGATAATTTCTTTCTATTTTTAGTAGAGATAGGGTCTCGCTCTTGCTCGAACTGGTCCCGAACTCCTGACCTCAAGCAATCCTCCCGCCTTGGCCTCCCAGAGTGCTAGGATTACAGGCATGAGCCACCACACCTGGCCAGACAGTATAAATTTTGATCCTCATTTTGAGAATTGTTTTGGGTAGTTTAGTTCCATTGTATTTCCATACAAATTTTATAGATTTTGACTGGGATTTTGTTGAATCTATAGGTCAATGTGTAGAAAATTGATATATTAAAAATATTGAGTTTTTGTATAGACATAGTATCTCTCTCCATTTGTTCAAGTCTGCTTAAACTAATTCTGGCAATGTTTTGTAGTTTACAACGTTCAGGTATTGACATCTTTTGTCAGATTAATCTCTAAATATTGTGAGTTTCCTTATCGGGTGCTTATGTTTTTATATTCCTATAAATATTTGAGATTTGTTCTGGAATATGGTTAAATTACTTGGAAATTAGAAACAAATTGGGCCTTGCTATAAAGTTTTGTTAGGTAGGACCAGAGGAGCACTTGGTCTAGGATTACACTTTTCCCCACTGGTGAAATAAAACCCTTTTGAGGACTCTATCTGCTGCCTTATGAAGTACTGACATTTCTGTTCTTGCTTGCGTGAACAGGCAATCCTCAAGGCCCCATGTGATATCGTAAGGTCGATTTCCTCTAATCCTTTCAGATGGTTCTTCTCCTGGCCTTGGGTAGTTTCTGCACATATGTTGATCATTGCCCAGCTAAATACTCAGAGGATATCCCCTACAGATCTGAGTCCTCACAGCTTTTTCTTATGTGTCTGTCCTGCACACTCCAGCTGCACGGGAACTTGGCCTCCCTGGACTGTCACTTCTGTCTCAACTCGAGAAGACTGTTGGGATCCATCCTCAGTTCCCTGTCCTGCTCCAAGGCCAGGAGACTCTCCCCAATCAGCCACTGGGACAATTGCAGGGCTCACCTCATTTGTTTCCCATCTGTCTGAGAACACTGCCCTTCATTGTCTGACATCCACTACCTTGAAAAACTTTGTTTCTCACATATTGTCTGGTTTTTAGGCTGTTTTAAGTGGCAAAGCAAATTCAGACCCTGTTATTCTGTCTCGGCTATAAATGGAAATCCTCCATGCCCTACACTCTCACGCCACTTCTCTTTCATCCTATGTTTTCTATTCCACTACCCTCATGGTAATATTGTAAAAACAGAAATAAAATAGCTTTTATTTATGAAAGCCTACTATGTGCCAGGGCCTTATCACACTTGATAAATAGTATTATCCAGTAACCATAAGTGGGGCTTATTTTTTAATCTATAAATATTTCAAACATTTACAGAAGTTTAAAGTAATAAGTATTTTCCACACTCAGTATTGATGCTAATCTTTTGCCATTTTTGCTTCAGCAATGCTTGACGTCTCCTTTGCAACTCCTTCTCTGGTCCCAGTACCCACCTTCTCTCCCTTGAGGTAAACCATTATTCTGGTGTTGGTGATCTTCATTTCCGTGGATTTATACATTCAGGGTGGGCTTGTTATCTTCAGTTTACTGAAGAAGACCCTGAGGCTTAGAGAGATTAAGTGACGTGCACAGAGGTATTCAGTTTGTAACTGGTGAGGCTAATATTGGAGCCCAAGTCTCTCTGGCCCAAAGCCATGTACTTCACCACAAGATCACATTCATCTTCCTGAAACCCTGTTCAAATCACATCTTTTCCCAAATTTTCATTTCTATACCTGAATTAAATATAGGTTTCTCATCTTGACTTTATAGTCCTGAAAAAAGCATGACTTCAGTTTTCTTGAGCGACCCCTACTCTATGTAAATCTCTTCAAATCTAACAAAACCAATTGTATTTTTCCCCCCTAGTATTGCCTGTGTTTTCTTTTCTGTCTGGGACGTTCTCTTCTCCTAAAATTTTCATAGGTCAAAAGTCATGGTGACCCCTCATTTATCTGACAAAGCACATGGTTTAATTATTCATGTTAAATATTGATAACTGCAAAGAGAAGATGACCAATGGCTGTTAGAGGCTTTGATTCCTTTCTTCTGTCTGGGAGTGTCACTCTGCTCAGAACCCTTTGGCAAAGTATTTTTCATCTCTTTCCAACAATTTGCCATATTTTATGGTATTTTGTATACATGCCCTCCCTTTTCTATATGGCAACTTTGCCTTTGTATTACCATGAGTATCTAGCACAGTACATAATCAGTGCCCATTTAATGCTTACTGAATTGAATCATGGGAAATGTAGGAATTAGTGGATATAGTAGTATTTAATTTACTTTCAGCCATTTAAAAGAATGCTGAGTACAAAGGTTTTCTTAGATTAGTATATACATGGAGCCCTTTCAAGACACCCAGTGCTCTGGCCCACAGGGACCCTCGATAGCCAGTGTTTCTTCAACAAGCCTCTGAAACACAAAGGGTAATCTCAACTGCATTTTTCCACCCACAGAAAATGGCATTAACATCTTAAAGCAAGTTCGTTCAAAGACATTTGGATCCAAGCAAGTGATATTAGGCCAAATTTTCACATTGATACAATCTGATGTTATCTGATATCACAGCTGTTTTATTCTGTGTCAGCTTGTGTTATATGTTATTATTACTGTGTAAAGTGCCACTGATGTGAATGGGGTTGCTACCAATGGGTCTTTGTACAGTCACCGAGCTGCAGAGCAACCCTGCTTGAGCTGCAGTACTGGATACAGTGGATTCCCCAGCTGATTCCAAGGAAGTTTGATGCCATTTTAGTTTCGCCTTCAATTAAAATGGAATAGTGACTTTGAGATTATTCGTTGAATAAGGCTGATAATAAATCATGTGTTAATGCTACGTATTATGAAAAAAGGTACGCTTTATGATACAGAAAAGAATTTGATGCTGGATAGAAATGCTTGGAATCACTTCTATGCTGTGACACTTAATTTCACTGAGCTAGGTGGATTAACTAAAGAATGAAAAGGAAAAAAACAATCTAAAACCAGAATAAGAATTCCAGGCTGCTTCAACCTTATTCAACTTTGTGTGCATGAATACTGGCAATTTTTACACGTATCATTTCAATTGTTCATCCTTCTAGAAGCTGGACAGACATGTGCTAAGATGTGTTGTGAAAAAGTAATGAAATCTGTCATAGGCACCATTTCCACCCCACACTCCATTCACCTGGTGTAGCAACACAGGAATATGCCGAGGCTCTTGTCCAAGGAGCACCCTAGCATTCCCCTCCCCTGGGGCTCATCCATTTCCAACCCAGCCCAGTGTGCATCAGTGGGCATCCTGCTGGTGCCCATGCAATTCAGATCAGTGAGAACCAATTGGATACCTATGGTATGCCAGACACAGTGCTAAGTTTTACAGTGGATACAATATGATCCCTGGCTTTGAGGCTTTCACAACTGAAGACAACTATAAATACCTTTAAGATACTGTTCTATGGACTGTTGGTAGATGTGGCCCACCCAAAAAGAAGACACCTTGTTCACTGACCACATTCTTCAATGATGTATCTCTGGCCTAGTTGTTTTGAGTATTTGATTGTTATTTCAATTTAGGATCCATTCCAACTTTGGGAAAATGCAACAGGGTTTCCTACCCAGGACTTAATGAAAATAATAAGGATGAAATAGCTTGGTTGAACCCCACCTTATAATAGATTCAATATAATAAACGGATATAAATAAATATATGCCTATTCATTATACATATATGTACAGCATTAAGTTTAATAACTAAGTCATAACTATAATTATGCAGATGTAACTAAAATTTAATTGTAGTGTGTCCACTCTTGCTAACAGTGTCACCCAAGGCAATGTCACCACCATGTGGGGTCTAATTCTTCCAGCTTATTGCCTAGGTTCTGTCTGTCTGCGCAGACCCTTCGGTGTCCAAAATTGGTCCCTTACTGGGCTATTTGCTTTTCTATACCAAGGGTGGCATACTATTAGAGAATTGTCATTCTCTTTTTCTGTCATTGCTCTCAATGTTCAGGTTTTAAGTCTTTATTAGATATTTTACTATAACCCAGGCTATTACATTATTCCTAATTTAATACTGCTCTAATATTTGCACTGCTGGGCCATAGGATGATCACCCTCCTCCAATGCCTACTCTGTACTATCTGGTACAGCCATAGATTGTTTATACTAAAATTTAATGGTATAAGGGCTTCTATAGAGCACCCTGGACCTCAAGAAGGGAAAGAGAAAATTCCAGACTAAGTGCTATCTGAAACTTTTTTTGCATGGTGCTAAAGATTACGGATGCTCTTTTTTCCTGGGGCTTCTGTGAGTAATCAGCCCCAGCTTTTTTCCTGGGGCTTTATGTGAGATCTACATTATGATAACAGCATGAACAAAGTACAGTGGGAACACAGAAGAATGGTTAATTCTGAAAGGACAGTGATGATTGATGATGATGAGATACTGCGCTCTGATAGAGGAAGTGTGGAACGGCATTCCAAGCATAGGGAATAGCAGTGCAAATACAAGAATTTATTGAAGTGGGTAGCATGTTTAAGGAATAGGTAGCTCTGAGTGATCGGAGTACCCGTGGGTTCAGAGGAGATGAAGCTGGGGAAAGGGAGCAAGATTTTGGAGGCCCTTAAATGCAAATAGAGATTTTTGGCATCATTTTAATGTGCACATGAAGAAAACCATACCAAGGTATATTTTAACCAATTTTATTAAAACTAATGATAAAGAGTAGTTTTAAATGCAGCTGGAGGGAAAAAAACACATATGTACAGAAGAACATAGATAAGGGCAATAGCAGATTTCTCATCAGAAATGAGATAGAAAGTAGTGGAGAAACATTTTAAGGTAATGTAACAATAACAAATCTGTCAATCTAGGATTTTTTTACCCCACAAAAAAAAGACTTTCAAAAATGAAGGCAAAATAAAGACTTTTTTCAAATGCATATAGAGCTCAAAGAATTAAGTCAGCAACAGATTTACACTTCAACCACAAAATAATACCATATGGAAATTTTGGATCTCCATAAAGCAAAGAAGAGCCCTAAATTTGGTAAATAGAGACATTATTTTAAGATCTTCAAAAGATCAACTATTTAAAGCAACAATAATAATGATGTATTGTGATATTTGTAACATGTAGAAGTGAAATTGCAACAATTGTTCAAAGGTGGGAAGTGGATAAATGGAAGTATACTGAAGTAAGATTCTTATACTAGAGGTAAAAGAAGATAACACCACCTGAAGGTATGTGATCAGTTAAAGATACATATTATAAATTCAAAAGCAAATTTCCTTGATAGTGGCACTATTGACATTGGGAACTAAATTCTTTGTTGTGGGGACTGTCCCATGATTGCAGCATGTTTAGCAGCATCTCTGGCCTCTACTCACTTTATCTCACTAGCACCTCTCTAGTTGTAACAAATGTTTTCAGACTTTATCAAATGTCCCTGGTGATGGGGAGAAAGTGGGGGCAAAAACCACTTCCAGTTGATAACTGGCATGAAGTAATCAAACAATGTGGTATTGATGACAAGATAAACAAATTGATCAGTGTTACAAGGATAGGGAGTCTGGAAATAGACCCATGCATATATGGTTAATTGATTTTCAACAAAGGTGATTCAGTTCAGAATGATGCTCTTCTAAACAAATGACCCTGGAACAATTTGCCGTCGTTGGCGTTCAGAAACTGCTAACCCTAAAATATTGTGCTTTGACGTGCTGATCTAAAGAAGCCTCAAGGTCTCTCTGACCTTCCCCACATCCTTTGTCTTTCCCAAAGCAAAAGGATGAAATTGTTCTCTAAAGTTCCCTTATCCGCCTGAAGTCCTGGCTGACAAAGAAGAAAACAATTACTCTGTTCTCTTCCCCGAGTTTTCATTACCTGAAATCACTGTGATATGAGGAAGAAAGACCAAAGTCTGTCAGTAAACTTGGACAGACTTTTGTCACAAACCATGTCTGCTCTGTGGGCCCAACATGCTTTATTTCAAGCCATTATATGTTCTTAGAGCCTGCTGAATTCCCCTAAAAATCATTTACTCCTATCATCCACACTTCCTCATGTCCTTTTCCCCTAAAAAATGTACTCTATTTTGGGTTGGGGGGGCAATAACTGATTCTCCCCATGTACATTAATAAATTTGTGTGCCTTTTCTCCTATTAATATTCCCCTTTTTGGTTAATTTTCAGAGGATGAAGCAGAAGTTCCCCCTTGGCCCCTACACTAACTATATGGGAAAAAAATCCTTCAATCCATATCTCACATAATAAATTAAAAAATGGATCATGGGTATGAATGCAAAGCTTAAAACTTCTGGAAAAAGA
>NW_012148030.1:3238225-3274076 GCF_000956105.1 Propithecus coquereli
GCCGAGGTGGGAAGATTGCTAGAAGCTAGGAGTTTAAGATCAGCCTGGGCAACATAGTGAGACCCTGTCTCCACAAAACATTAGCCAGGTATGGTGGTGCACACTCATAGTCCTAACCAATTGGGAGGCTGAGGCAGGAGGATCAGATAAGCCCAAGAGCTTGAGATTACTGTGACCTATAATTGCGCTGCTGCACTCTAGCCTAGGCCACAGAGCAAGACCCCATCTCAAAAAAAAAAGTTAAACATACATTTATTGCCATCTACACTTAGATATATACTCAAAAGAAAATGTCCATGCAAAGACTTGTATGCAAATGTTTGTAGTAGCATTATTCATTATTGCCAAAAGTAGAAACAATCCAAATGTCCATCAACTGGTGATTGGATAGATAAAATGCAGTATAACTATATGATGGATACTATTCTGTAGTTAAAAATATCAAACTATGGAACATGCTATAACACGAATAAACCTCAGAGACATTATGCTAAGTGAAAAGACAGATGCAAATGGTCACACGTTATACGATTGTGCCCATAGAGAATGCCCAGAAGGACAATCTGGGGAGAAAGAAAGAATGTTAGGATTGCCTGTGGCTAGGAATAGGAATGAGGATTAAATGCAAACAGGCAGGAGAGATTTTGGGGGCAGGGGGAGCAGTGTGGAAAAATTTTCTAAAACTGGATTTGTAGTAATGGTTGTACTCTGTAAATTTTCTGAAAGTCACTGAATTGGCCAGGTATGGTAGCTCACGTCTGTAATCCTAGCACTTTGGGAGGCACAAGAAGGAGGACCGCTTGAGGCCAGGAGTTCAAGACCAGTCTGAGCAAGAGTGAGACCCTGTCCCTATAAAAAAATAGGAAAATTAGCTTGACACGGTGGCACACACCTATAATCGCAGCTACTCAAGAGGCTGAGGCAGGAGGAACGCTGGAGCCCAAGTGTTTGAGGTTGCAATGAGCTATGATGATGCCACTGCACTGTAGCCCAGGTAACACCAGTGAGAACCTGACTCAAAAAAAAAAGTCATTGAATTGTACACTTGAAATGGGTAAGTTTTATGGTATGTAAATTATACTTCAATGAAGCTTTTTTGAAATAGATGATCCTATTGTGTGGACAATTTTACATTCTACTTTTTCACTAAAAAGCATAAATATTTGCTAATGCCATTAATGATAATTTGAAAACATTTTTCTAATAACTACTTAATATTCCGTTATCTACACATACCCAAAATTTAAGTTACCCTTTTGATCACTTATAATTTTTTTAAAAAATGCTTTAACTCCTCTGCGCATATTAACTATGTGCCCCCAGACATTTCTCTTAGGAAAATCGTCATCATTAATACTTCCTGCCTTTTAGGTACAATACAATTGTTCTGAGGACTATACAAAAATCAAGTGTGAAGACTTAGCATAGAAAGGGCAAACGCCAATTAGATGTAAATCATTACTGTCATCAGCAGTAAACATTATAAAACAACTTTGATTTTTTCCTCAATAGAATTATATAATTGAAATCCCAGGGCTCATTTTTAAAACACTGTTAAGTTAGAAGTAGGCAAAACACACTCGTGTCTTCTCCACTTCCTTGTCTGATCCTGGGAACCCAATGTGGCGCTTTAGATTCTTGCTCTGATGCCTCGGTCTGGCGCCTCTCAGAGTTCCATAGCTCTGTGCTTCCTGGTCCCCCAACAAACCCATCAGTCTGATTTCTCTCCTGTTGGGGATGGACGGGGTAGCCTTGTATAAAAACATCGGACAAAAGAGCAAGGAGTGAAAATTATGATCTTCCTCATAGGTAACATTTGCCTTTTCAAAAGGCCCACTGATGTCTGAACACAGAACTGAAATATGGAGTCTTTGTAGAGAATCCCAAAGTTTGAAGGGGAAAACAATATTGGGATTTGTGTGTTCAAATCACAGATGACTTTACAAGTGGTTTTGCTGCCTAAATTCCTTAGCAGGGTGCACAAGGCCCTTCATTATTTGCCCTGTTTTACTTCTCCAGCTTCCTCTCTTGCTACCGCCTCCCTGCGATGTGATACTAAAATCATACTGTAGATCTTGCTGTTCGTTCCCCTCAAGCGTACCACGTTTTCTTCCCACAAAGTTTTGTATATCACGTTCCTTGCCTTGAATACTCCGTACCTACCCCTACCTTTCATTTGGCTAACATCTGCTTATAATACAGGCATCCTCTATAAATACTACATCTTCTTGGAGGTTTTCCTGTCCCCAAATCAGAGTTTGGTGTTCCAACTGTAAGCTCTCATGGCACCCTGTCATTACACTTACTGGATTTAAATTGCCTGTTTATTTGCTTCTTCCTGATCACACTATGTGGCAGCCATAGGGTTGCGTCACTTTGATCTCCCTTCAAGAAAGAACTGGCTATTTAACTGCAAGAAGTGCAGTTAGCCGACAGCTTCCAGCTGTTAATGCCTTCAAGATCTGCTTCAGCTCTCAAGCTGGGGCCGTGATCTTTTCAGGCAGCCTCAGCCAATGACTGCGTGGAACAGTAGTACCAGGGCCAACTCAGGACTCCTTTATTAAGAAACCTTTGGGTTGGCTGAGACAGTGTAGGATCGGCATGGTGGTCTGGGCTCTTTCTACCTCATGCTGCTTCTTGCCCGTTTCACAGATGCCATATTTGCTTTTTTGGCCTTGAGGCTTTCGCTGCCCAGTCCTGCCTCCTCAACCCTTTCACCTTCACAGGCTTACTCACCAATAAGCCTTTCGTAATCCTCACCTTGTCACTGCATCTGCTTTCTGGGGAATCTGACACAGACAGCTCTTTAAAAGTAGGGGCCACATTCTCATTCAAATTGTATCTCCAGTTCCCAGAACACACAACAGGATCTCAATAACCAGGGAATGATCGAATGAATGAACCCTCAAGATAGTATTTAACATTGAGGGATGTCCAGATCTTATCTAATTCACAGGTGCTGGTCAACATTCAAGAACATTTTGATTTGAAAACTCAGATGCATTTATGAAATGTGCTGCAAGATTGACATAATTGTACATTTTCAAGTGAGTATTTTCCAATGGTTGGATTTATGCCAGATATATAATTTACTCCTTAGGATAATCCCATGGGCTAATGTAGTTGAGCATGAGTCATAATAGTTATTTGTACTTGAAATTACATAACAGCTATGAAATTGTTGTTTACTATCAAAATAGCAAATTTTAAATATTACTGCTTATGCTTAGAAATCTCATCTAAACGTTGCTTTACAGAACAAGATCCAAAAGCATTAAAAGCCTTGCAAAATCTAGGTTCTATTTGGTGCTTGCCACACTACCATCCGTGTGAAGTATCTAGCGAGCCAACTCCCCCACTAGATTGGGAACTCCTTGAGGGCAAGTGTACCATGCACTTCTCTGAATTCCATCACTCGCTGCCTAACCTAACCCTTAGCACCGAACAAGGGCTGTGTGGTATTAGAACACACGGATTTTAAATACTTCACTTGAAATACAAGCTTCATCATTTACCAATTGCAGCCTTCACAGCTTCTAAAACATCCTTTTTATTCTCACTTTTCATCCAATCTCATAAGAAGTTGCCATAGAAGTTGGAAATCTTTCCATTTTTTCCTTTCCTTCCCTTCCTTCCTTTCCTTTATCTTCTTTCCTTCCCTCCTCCCTTCTTTTCCAAGTTTTTATTTCATTAGAATTCTTTTGTTAAAATTAAGACTAAAATATAGTAAATTATGTTAATAAGAGTTCTTAACCTACCAAGTATTTATTAAATACCCACTGTGTCCCTGCACAGTGCTAGGTGCTTCAGAAGCGGCAGTGAGTAAAACAGACAAGGCTTAGCTGTCCGTGGACCCTCTCAGGGGAGTTGGGGGTTGTCAAAAATAGTTACCCAGATCATGAATATGTGCAATAATAGAAGTGGAAGGTGTGGCTGGCTAAAAAACCCTCCAAAAAGATTTGTCAAATCCCTGGAGCCTGTGAATGTGACTTTATTTGCGAAAAGGGTCTTTGCAGCTGTGATTAAGGATCTTGAGATGAAGAGACAACCTTGGGCTACCTGGATGGGGCCTGACTACCACAACCAGTAACCTTATAAGAAAAGGCACAGAGGAAAAGCCACACTAAGGAGGCGGCAGCAAAACGACCACAGCAGTGACTGGAATGATGCAGCCATAGCCAAGGAATGTCTGGAGCCATCAGAAGCTGGAGGAGGGAGGAAGGATTCTCTCCTAGAGCCCTCAGAGGGAGCATGGCCCTGCCAACACTTGGATTTTGGATTTCTGGCCTCCAGAACTGAGAATACATTTCTGTTGTTCTAAGCCTGAAAGCTGGTGATAATTTGTTGCGGCAGCCACAAGAAACTAACACAAGGGGGTAAACAACCTAGGCGGGAGCATCTGAAATGACTGCATAAACCTTGGTTTTCCCCACGTTTTCCTGCCTTGTGTTCTACTGCATGTTAGAATGTTGTCTCATTTTCTGGGCTGCATTTTTTCTTCCCCGATTGACATTCACCTTGTCCTTGCCCAGAAAGTTGGAGATTAATTCTCATAGGTTTAATTTTACCTACTTCTTGCTGTGGAATCTCTGTGGTCTATGCGTCACATTCTTAGAACACCACTGTCTTCCGTCAGTCTGGATATGGAGTGTCTTAACAGTCTTTTTTTTTTCCCCCCACACTTTACCACGATGTGGAGTAAAGTACACAGGTAGGTATCATGAGTTCTACATGGAGTTTGGCTTCTGATACCAATTGTGTGATCTTTGAGAAGTTGTTTATTGCTTCAATTTCCTCACATTTGAAATAAGGGTTTGGAATGGGTTTAAAGTTCATTAGCTTCAAAAATAAATATAATTCCACAGAATGCCTCTTGCATTTGTACAAAAACGTTTATATAAATTGACTGGGGGTCCTATATAATTTTATAAATAAGTAGTTCTGCAGAACATAGTACCTAAAAGGAGAAGGTTTTATCTACATTGTTAAGGGCCTGTGTCCCTACTGGTTTTGCACAGCCCAAATGATTCCTAATAAATCAGATGTACAGGTAATCACAAGTCTTGACTATGCCCCCCCCCAAAAATAGAACTCAAAAGCCAAATTTTAGGCATTCCTTTAAAAAGGAAATTTATAAGTTTTATGATGTCGTTTCTACTGGTAAGCTTAAACAAGTAGTATAAGTTATATCAACCAGAAGATATTTACCATTATACTTCCTTGATGAGTTTGGCAATAAACAGGCCCTGGCCAGTACCTGAGGTTTATTCATTATTATGATTCATTATTCTAGTAAATCTTTGGGTTTGTGCTCTAGGCAGACCAAGTCTAAACACATCTTTTCTTCCCTCATTCTTCCTCCCAACGTCTCATAAGCTCTATGACATAGGATAATATTAGTCACATGTATATACACCGATAGATAGGCATCAGGTAGCCCACTCCTTTGCCTGGCACTGCAGTTATCAGAAGTGTATGACACATGTATGGACCCTGCCATCAAAGACCTCACCTGTGCAAAGGTGCAATGGACTGCTGATGTGAATGCCTGGGTAAGGGCCAAAGTAGGAGTACTTCAACTTGTTGTAGAAGCAGAGAGCAGGAAGCAAATTCTCTGATCTGCTAGACTGCAGGTTAGCCCATGGATCCAAGCTGTCCAAACTCACGCTTGTGTTCCCAGTGCCCAACACAATTTCTGCAATAATGTAAGCACTCAACAGATACAAATTCAGTGGATAAATGTATGGTCTGAAGTGGGTAGGGGCGGTCAGAGGAATGTTCCCAGAAGAGAAGTTTGGATTAGTGTTTGAAGAATTGAGAGACATTAGGTGATAGAAGGCAAGGTGATAGAAGGCAAGAGAGATTTTCTAGACAGAATTATAAGTAGGATTTGGATGCTAGATTATTTTGTTTGTTTTTGGAGACAGGGTTTCCTCTGTCACCCAGGCTGGAGTGCAGGGAAGTCATCACAGCACACTGCAACCTCAAACTCCTGGGCTCAAGCAATCCTCCCACCTCAGCCTCCCAAGTAGCGAGGGCTACAGGAGCATGTTACCATGCCCAGCTAATGGATACTAAATTATTGCTGAGATCGAGTCTTAAAAGGTTAATGCCCTTGCAGTTTGTGGCTTATAGACTGTCAAATAGCCAGGGTCTACATTTAACATTCATTAATTTTGGCAGTGGAAACAAGAGGTTCAAGGACCTGGGAGAGATATACAGCCTCCCTCTAAGGCCGACTCGGAAAAAATTTCCTAGTCAGTGCCAAGGTTTCCCATGTGTCTCTAAAACTTCCAGATGTATAGTGAGAACCTTTATTTTGGCCCGCAAGATTTATGTGGCTATTGGCTGTTGAGCCTAAGAAGGTATCATTTCATGTTACAATGAACTGGGCTGTAATCCTAGGACAAATGTCACTGAGAACTGTCCCAGGGAGAGGCTATTTCCCAAAATTTTCTGGAAACTGTCAATGGATGACCAACTATGGCAGAACCCTGACCCTTTTTAGCCCTGTTACTCTTCTCCCTGCATTTGGTTCCATAAATTTGAACATCCAAGTCTGGTCTTTCTTCTTTGCTTAGCATCCTAATGATCACAGTGGAGTCAGGTGGCACTGCAAAGGTGCATTGAATATGAAGATGTTCTGTTTAAGATCCACATGATATCTATTACTCACTGAATCAAAACTATATTCCTACTCTTTATGCCAGAACTATTCACCAGAGTTCCTTTGACTTCCCCATTCCTTCTCTCTTAACCTACATCTCAGTTTCTGTACTCGTATGTTTGCATCATGGAAAGTCAAATATTAGACTATCAGCAAGTAGCTCAGTGTATAGGCATTGGCTTTGATGTCATAGGCCTTGGTTTAAGGCTTTATTTTGTCATTTATCAGCGATGTGGCTCTCCCCTGACTGAACTTCATTTTCCTCCATGGTAAAATGGGAGAAATTGTATCTAACCAGTCATCCTCGCAGGATTGAGAAATTTCTGATGAGATCATGCATTCGTAGCAGCCTTTGTAAGTGTGAGGCACGTAAACATGCAGGGAATTTTCATTTCTGAGTTCTCTGTAAGCATATGGCAGTCTCAAATAGCTGAGACTTTCTGTTCCATGATACAAAGAGCTACTGAAATTCCAAGACTTTCATAAAACCCAAGTCAGAAAAGTCTTGACAGTGTCCCTTGAATTTCATAATTTTAGAATTTGCTTCTATAGCTTATCTTTTTGCCAGTTTCTAGATATTTTTCCCCCTATGATTAACACGCTGGAGTACTAAGTTTCCGTTGAATTAATATGAATAATTCAGTGTTTATTAGTCAAGATAGGCTAGGCCATGCTGCAACAACAAATATACCTTGAAATCTCAGTAATCCAGCCCAATAAGACTTTCTCTCTCACTCATTTAAGATCCGATACAGGTTGTGGGACACAAAGGCTCCTGAAAATCCAAAGAGCCAGGGTTCTTTCATATTGTGAATCAAGAAATGGTTTCCAAAGTTGCACGAGAAAGCAAGAGAAAGATGGAGAAAGCTCAGAGCTTTTAAGAGGCTAGAAAATGTAAGAGCAAATGAAATATTTGTTGAGTGCCAACTTCTGTGACACAATGCTCCATCTCAACAAGAGTCATTGCCTATCACATCCCACATGCTTACTAGGTGCAGAGAAATACAGCAATACATAAGACAGACAAGTTTCTCGATTTTCTGGAGGGTATATTGAGATGAAAGAGCAAGAACATTTTTGTTTCACACTAGTTTTCCAGTATCGTATACTGGATATCCTTCCACTTTAATTATTTACCCTCCTTCTTCGATTGTGCCATTTTCGAGGGTGTCAATGTTTTTTGAAAGACTAGGACCATTCTCACAGTTCTGTGCTCCTCCCTAGGGAGACGAGACTTGCTTCTCTTGCTGTAGCTCATGTCTGCTGGTCATGAGGTTCACAGGCCCCTGTGGTTCAGCTGGGAGCAGGGCAGAGGGAAGGAAATCCAGCACCTTCCAGCTGGACTTGTTTGGATTAGCACAGTCTCTGTAGCAGCCGTGACTCTAGAGCTGCTGGAAAATGTGCTTGTCACCCTAGAGGATTGAGTGGAAAGGAGACGGTCCCAGCTGATGAAGTCTGAATAAAAGCTCATAGAAAATGGGCCTCAGTCTCTTGGTAGCTGAGCAGGAAGCAGATATGGGGGTCCAGCTGCAGGGTGTGACCAAATTGTGGTATCTTCACCATCCTAGCTCAAGAGGATGCAAGCTATTATTAGTTTTCATTGGATGAATGTGAAAACTACAGTATGTTTCCTTCTTTCCCAGTTTCTTCTGATGGTCTTTCCCTCTATCACTGAGGTTCCCTCCAACCTAAAGATTTTTTTTTTTTAACGTCTGCCAAATCCCTGACACCAATCTCTGGGCTGAATACACCCAGCATGACTTCCTCCTCCAATGCCCTAGCGTTTCTCAATTCTTTGCCCTGCACTTGAAACTTATACTAGTTACTGACATTTATTTCCACCACCTCAATCTCCCTTTGTCTTGTATCACATGGGCTAAAGGCTAAAAGTTACATTACTCCCTGGCTGTTAAATTTGATACAATTTAGGATTTGCCAATGAATTGTACTCCCATGAGATTGCAAAGTGGAAGGGAGGAGGAACATTTTTCTTCAGTGGTGGTATTGACTTATGCACTCTCATCAAATGGGAGCTTTTGGAGTCACCAGGAAGCTGGTCTGGGAACCAGATTTGAGGCTGCGGGGCAGCTGTGATGGTGAAGTGTTTTCCCGCAGCTTTCTGAACTGAGGTGGAGGCTGCAAGAGAAGCCTGGAAGCTTATTGGTAGCCCTGTGTCTTCAGTTCCTGCCATCCTGCCTATGATTTTGTAACTATTTCTTTCCCAATTTTAAACTCTATTCTGTGTGAAATTCTGTCTTAGTCCATGCAGGCTGCCATAACAAAGTATTAATAGCATGAATTGGGTAGCTTAGGAACAACAGAAATTTATTTCTCACAGTCTGGAGGCCAGGAAGTTCAAGAGCAAGGCACCAGTGGTGAGGGCCCACTTCCTAGTTCACAGGTAGCACCTTCTAGATTTTTTTTGGTTTTTTTTTGTTTGTTTGAGATAGGGTCTTACTGTCACCTGGGCTAGAGTACAGTGGCACAATCGTAGCTCACTGCAACTTCAAAAATGCCTGGGCTTCAAACAATCCTCCTGCCTCAACTTGCCGAGTAGCTGGGACTACAGGTGTGTGCTACTACACCTGGCTGATTTTTTTGTTTGTTTTTGTAGAGACAAGCTCCCACTATGTTGCCTCAGCTGATCTCAGGCTTCTGGCCTCAAGTGATCCTCCCATTTTGACTTTTCGAAGTGCTAGGATTACAGGTATGAGCCACCACACCCATCTAACAGGTAACCCCTGTCTAGAGGCGTCCTTACATGGTAGGAGGGATGAGGGCTCTCTCTCTCTCTCGGGCCTTTTTTAAAAGGGCACTAATCCCACTTATGGGGGTTCTGCCCCCTTGACCAAATCATCTCGTATAGGCCCCACCTCCTAATTCTATCACCTTGGGGGTAAGGATTTTAATACATGAATTTGGGGGCCATACATTCAGGCCATAGCAAATACCTAGAATGGTTTGTTTTCTACGTGTTTTCTGACTTAACACAGTGCTTCTATACACAATCTCCCTGGGATATTTGTTGACTTTACCACCTGTTTAGAGTCATTCACTCAAGAAGGGTTAGAATCAGGATACACATTCAAAGACCCACACTCTCATCACTGTTCCATGCTGCCTCCTTCCTTACCCTTAAGGCTCAGATCAACATTCTTTCCTTTCCCTGGTTCCTCCATTCCCAACCAAGCCTATCCCACACCTCTTCTCATTGACTCATTCCACCTAATATTGATATTTCATTTCCCCCTCTAATCTTAGCCCCGCAAAAAGGAAAAAGGAAAAGTCGGCTCTTAGCAAAAGTACTTTCTCACGTGTAATCTTAATGTTTGTTGAACAGCACTTTGCTGGCCTGCAAAGCATAAGGACACGATACAGAAGGAAAACCTCTGCTCTTCAATTTAGGCCAATATTCCTCTTCCAAACCACCTAACTCAGTGACTGGAGGGCAATTATAAGCACTACTGGGACACGGGGATGCATATTCCGGTGGAGAAAGAACCTCTATTGCCAAATAGATGGGGGAGTAGGTACGTGCAGAAAGAAAGTTTCACAGTCTAGGAATTTGGCCACATTGGAAGCCCTGGGTTTTCTTCCTTGCCAATTGATTATTCTTTTACTTTACTTTACTTTCTGCATCTTCTACAGTCTCTTTCTACCATTATTTTACAGTAGACATCAAAGTGACTCCTCCTCCCCCAGTTTACACATCTGCAGCTAGGCTAGGGGAGCCAGATCTAGGAGCAGAGATATCAGCTGCGTGTACCATCAGCTTTCCTCAAAGGGAAACTTTGAAGTGATTTTTCAAAGGTTGAAGGAAACTTGCCAGTCTGGAAGGTGGTAGAAAAATCTAACACACACTTGATTCCTTTCCCATCTAAGGGGGTGAGCCCAAAAGATAGAGAAACTATAGACCATTGGCTAAAGAACACTGAGGAAAATCAGAACTCAGGGTAAGCATCTGGACTTGCAACTAGAAAAACTTCAAGTGGTAAAGTCTTCTCCTTAAATTCTACCTTATGACTTTCCCATGAGATCCCCTCCAAAATTTTGGTACTAGTCTCCAGTTTTCAGTTCATGAGAATTGCTGTGAACATCAACAAAGAAGACAACTAAGGCTTAGGGAGAGGGTAAAGGGCTGGGGAGGGGGAAGAGTTAGGATACTGTGTGGGAGAAGACAAGACGGAAGAGTAGGGAGCCTAAGGAGGAGAGCAGAAATGAAGAACATTTTTGCAACGGAAAATCCCTGTTCAATCCCTGTCGTGGCTGCTGCTTCGCTCCTGAGCTTGGTAGCAAAGGAATAGAATAATTACTCAAAACACATAGTTGCAAAAGGAGAGGCCAAAATCTAAAGGAGAAAATGGCCGCCTCAGCTACGTTCCTCCCCCTATTTATATTCAAGGACACGTGCAAAGGGGCAGGGCCATTTGCTAATTTCTTTAACAACTTCCATATAGGTCAGCTGTTTTCAGCTGACCTTTGCACTCAGCAAACAAGCAACTTTGGGCAGGCGTTTTCCCCTGACCCTTCATTCACCCTGCTCACTTCTTTCCATCCATCCATCCTTCTAGGCCCAGCCCCTGCAAGTCCCCTCCTTCTAGCGCCCACCTGATAAACTCTTATAATGTTCACTGTTTAGACCTGTCATTTTGTACTGATCAACTAGTAAGTCCTTTACTATTGTTTGTCATTTTCTCCAGTGCATACTTTGTTTCACAAATGCCAGCTCCTCCAGTCACTTCTGTGCAGTTTCTAGACCAGCAACAGCAGGTGCACCTGCAAACTTGTTAGAAATGTAGAATCTCAGTCTCGACTCGGGCCATGCCAAATGAGAATCTGCATTTTAACAAGATCTCCATAAAATTCATTGAGCACAGTGAAGATTGAGAGGCACTGCCCTCCAACCTCAGAAATGAACAAACAAAAGAGAAGACAGTGAATGAGGGAGTGAGTTTGCTCTGAGGAGGGTGGTAAGTGTGTACTTTGAAGGCAAGTGTATACTTTGCTGTACACTCTACTCCTTGGGAGACTAATGAAAATCAGGCAATAGACAAGCTGGTAGTAGACTAATGAGCATTGCCCCACCGCAAACAGGAAAATGTGGTTATGCCCTAAGTTACTGGTTCTCAAAGTTTAGTATGCATCAGAATCACCTGGAAAGCTCGTTAAGCTGTAGCTTCCTGGACCCTCCCCCTCCAGGGTTTCTGGTTCAATATGTTAAGAGCGGGCCTGAAAATCTGCACGTCTAACCAGTTGCTTGGTGATGCTGGTCCAGGGACAACACATTGAGAACAACTGCCCTAAGCAATAAAGACATTCAGATAAAAGAATCTTGCTCCTATAAATTATTTGGTATAATTATGGTCTCAAATCCCCTATTGAATTTGTCATTGGAGACCAGACCACTTTACAGCGACTTCTAGAAAGAGCTCCTCATGGGAGAGCCCTGATGCATTTCAGCCAGCTGCGTTGGGTTGAGAGCTAATTAGGAGGGAAGCTAGAACGGTCCTGCTTTCCCAGGCATGTTATCCGGCAAACCCAGAGACAGTGGGTTGTTGAAGAAAATTATACAGATGAGACCTGGAAGCTGCCATTTCAATGGGGAAGATTTTGCCTTTTCATTACAAGAGAAAGCTAACATTTCCCATCTTTCCCTCCACCAAAAGTAGGCAAGCATAAAACCAAAGTCAATTTCTTACAATTTAGTAACCTCAGTACCAACCAATTATATTCTGGGACATGAGAAACAGCTGCTGTAACATTAGAGCTCGAACAGTATCATCTCAGCTATTTAAGAAGATAAAAGAGCCAATATTTTCATTCCCTTGTGATATTATCAAGACATGATAAACAACCAAGACTATAGTATTAATTACATTAATTTGGAGAGGAGAGAGACCACTTTAATTGCTCCAAGCTGGAGAATAATTTTTTATGGGCAATCATTCCATAAATTCACATTAGAAAGGGTACTTTGTCTTATTGTATCAGCAACAAAACTTCTAGAAGTAAAAAACAACCACCATCCCCTTTTAACGTGGATTTCAATAGATTAAAAAATTTCTCACAATTGCCATGCATGTTATTGAATCCTGACATGTTGAGCTGTTTGGTAAAAAGAAACATAGGGAAAGTATTTGTCCTGAAAGAATTCATAATCTAAAAAGGGAAGCAGTACTGACATAGCTAGATTTAAAGGGTGTATCGCCTCCCTCTCAGAGTTAAGAAAACCAAATGAATGATGGACATCAAAATGCTTTGTAAGCTATAACATTCTATAAAAGCAGAAGAGGAGAGGGAAACATAGTTTATTGAGTGCCTTCTACATGAGGCACTGAACTAGGTGCTTGACTTACATAATCACATTTTAATACTTAAAAGAAACTTTAGAAAGAGAAATAAAAACATAAACATGATAGAATGTAATAAATAGGTAATGAAAATGTCAATTTTGTCAATGTGGAAATTACTCAGATAAAATCATATGGCTTATATTAAGTAATAAGATACATGCTACATACCATAGGAATCCTCTTTCACCCCCAGAACACACAGTGGATGTTTGCTGACCTGATAGAGGACCACACTCTGAAATCACCCAAGCATATACTATAGTTTGGGCAATAAACATATATGTAAGTATATCTATTTTACCAAGCCTCCTGTCTTGGCTCCAATGGTCAGATTGAAAGAAGATGGACAGAAAGGTCCTGGAGAATTCAGGGTGGCTCCAGGAAGTAGTTGCTAAGAGCTGTTGGATGTAGCAAGTGTTGCTGTGGCTTTGAATTAACCATTTATAATCTGGGGCCCAGGGAACTCTGTCTAGGTGTGTAGAAGTACTTATTCTAGAAACTTTCTATGAACAGTGCTAACATTACCCCATTTGCCGAATTCCCCTGCAGATGCCTCCAGAGTTACCATGGAGCAGTTGAGGGGAGTGAGTCTTCCAATC
This sequence comes from Propithecus coquereli, assembly GCF_000956105.1. Taxonomy (NCBI): domain Eukaryota; kingdom Metazoa; phylum Chordata; class Mammalia; order Primates; family Indriidae; genus Propithecus; species Propithecus coquereli. The sequence goes on from NW_012148030.1 coordinate 3,251,845, forward strand.
CTTGAATGCTCCGGAAACTTGAGTTGAGGATCTGAGCAGTTCAGTATGAGACTAATAACAATACACCAAGGAGGAAGGGATCGGAAGAAATCAAAAGGACACTCCAGGATTGTGCATTCCCCAGTTGTTGGACTTGGGAACACTGCTATAGACGGGGAACACTTACCAGGGTATGAAACACTCTGAATATTGCAAGGTTCTGAACCACAGGGTTCCTTTTTATGTAGAAATATTTTCTTAATATAAATATCCAATAGGGGAATTGCTTGAGTAAAATGTGGGACAATTATGAACACAAAAAATCATGCAGTAGAACTGTATATATCAATATGGAATGATGTATGAAATATATTATTGACAGAATTTCAATTGCAAACAGTATTGTTCAATATGATCTCACTTTTATTTACAAATATATAAATATGAATGGAAAAATGTTGGAAGCATATATTTGGAAATGTTAACATTAGTTACCACTTGATAATGGGTACAGGTCATTTTTATCTTCTCTTTGCCTATCTGTGTAGGGATCAAAGACACCTGGCTCCCCCAAAATTTGCCAAACTATAGAGAGCAAAGGCCTATGTCCCTGCAAATGTTCACTGAAGAATCACTGACATGAGGCACATTGACTAATAGGAGGAGAAAGATACAGATTTATTTAGTGTGCAAACCTTATAGGTAGCAGTCCTCAGAAAGAATGGTAAATGTTTCTTTTCAGACTTTTCAAGGTGCCAGACTCTCAATTAATCTTTCCTAGTTTGGGTAAGGTTAGACCTGGCTATATTAATGCAGATTTTCTACAGATGTAAATCCCTTTCCCCCAAAAAAGACAAATTTCCGTGGTTACTTCTATCTGTGAGACTCAAGGCAGCTATCTCAAAATATGTCAGAGAAATATATTTGGGGGTAAAATATTTCCGATTTCCTTCATCTATGTTTTCTGAATTGTCTACAGTATGATATAACTTGTAAATACAAAATTTTTTTGAACAAGTGATGTTTTTCTTATCAGGACAGTAATAAATAACACTTATTGAAAGCATACCATGGCACATAGTATTTTGCCTTTGTTAAGTTATTTTATCTTCACTATGGCATTATAAGGTTGTTTTGTTTTGTTTTGTTTTGTTTTTGAGACAGAGTCTCACTCTGTTGCCCGGGCTAGAGTGAGCGCTGTGGCATTAGCCTAGCTCACAGCAACCTCAAACTACTGGGCTCAAGCAATCCTACTGCCTCAGCCTCCCAAGTAGCTGGGTATGCGCCACTACAGGCATGCGCCACCATGCCCGGCTAATTTTTTATATATATTTTTAGTTGTCCAGATAATTTCTTTCTTTTTTTTAGTAGAAACGGGATCTTGCTCTTGCTCAGGCTGGTCTCGAATTCCTGAGCTCAAACAATCTGCCCGCCTTGGCCTCCCAGAGTGCTAGGATTACAGGCGTGAGCCACTACGCCCGGCCATAAGGTTGTTCTTTAATGAGAGGAAGTGTTTCTCCAAGGAAGCAAATGAATCAACATTAATTGTAGAATTTCATGTGTTCTTTCTACTACCACTCTGGAAATTCAGCTCTTTCTGACTTCTACCTATGGGCTTCATTTTGGAAATAGACAATAAAATTAGGAAGAGGATGAGTTGGGAAGGAAGATACTGGTACAGATAAAGTCATAACTATATTAATAGATAGAAACGCAAGTATATGCTCATGCCTGTTCTAGAGTCTGAATTACCGTGGCCAAAGAAAGTTTTTTCTAAGTGAAGGCAAATGGAAGCTATATGGATAATACTAAAAAATCACTTTCAAAGAAATACCTTTATTAAAATCGCTTTCAAAGAAATACCTTTATTTTAGTTTAAATATCCACAGAGGGATGAAATACAGTATACTCAAAAAGCTAGACAACCTGTAGACCTGAAAAACAACCAGACCCCAGACTAATAGATCTTCCAAGAGACCTTGAACATGTTCATACCCAAATGATCCCCCCAAAATGCCATTTACTACTGTTTCATGATGCCCTACAGATATAGTGATACGACTATCATCCAAATTTGTTTTTGGTTCGTTGTTAATCAATTTTTAAAAGCTTAACTGTCATAAACACTGAAATCAGTGCAGAAGAAACTCTCTGTGGCCTATTCAATATCCCACCTCTCTTCCTTGCTAACACAATTCAAATTTTGTTTGGGTATGGAGCAGCAATGTGCTGGGGACAGTAGGCTTTGCTCTGATGGGCTGTTCACAGCCTAAGTCACGGTCGTCGTACTTTCTTCTGCTGGTGATTGTTAGTCACGTGATCTGCTTCTGGCGATGACATGTAAGGAGAATGCTGGGAGGGTGGGTGTTCTGAGACAATTTTCCTCTTTGACAAGAAAGTGTCCAGCACAAACAAAAGCCTCCGTGGCTGCCCTTTTTCTTCATTCTTTTGGTTGGGGCTATGGGACAAGATGCTTGGAGGTGTGGTAGCATCAGTGTGGACATCACTGATGCATAAGGATGGCAAAGTTGGAAATCTGAAAAAAAACAAAAAAAACCCTGGGTTCTAATTATATGGCCAACCTGCTTCACCAACCAATGCCAATTTTTACAGCACCTGTTAAGTGACAAGCTAATAATGAGACTTTTTGTTTAAGCCACTTTTAGTTTGGATGTGCTGTTGTTTCTATCAGAAACCAGCTGGAGAAAGATAAAAGTATAACTCTCATTTGTTACCCTATTTTGTTAGTTAATCTATTATGTAAAGTTTGCTCTTTATAATCATTTCAATCAGTTGAAAGTTTCATTTCAAATTAGAAACTTTAAAGTTTACAATTTATCGTTTACCCACGGGACACTGAAAGTCATCCCCGCAGGAGGACAAGAAATACAAAACAATGGAGGTCCCTTCCACCAGCGAAGTTTTGTTCACATTGTGGTTGTCTAGACACATACCTGTAGTTGGAAGACGAAGGGGCAGCGGAAGAAGACCACCTCTTTTCTGTTGACCATGAGCGATGGCAATACCGCCGAATCACTCAAGGACTCCAGAGTTAATGGAGGAAAAAATCATTCCAGCTTCTAAAGGGTGAAACTGGTTTTCTTTCACAGTATAGTTTTATAGAAAATTTCATCTTTTCTTGTCTCCAAGAGAAACTTTCATTTTAAAAGGTTTAAAATGGGAAACACTTTATTGATGATGTTGGCCATGAAGTCAGAGGAGGAACATGCACATACGGCCTTGGGCCTTGGCGGCTTGTCTCAGAGCCCTGCCACCTTGGGATGCCTGGGCAGGGCCAGGGACATGGCTGGGATGCAGGACTTGATGTTGGTTTCTTGGCCACGGGGCCACTTTGTTACTCAGAAACACACACCCTGGGAAAGCTAATGACCTCTTCCTAAAGCCAAATAAATTGAATACTTGGGTGAAGGATTTAGCCTTGAAAATGAGCTCCAGCCAGTAGTAAACCTATCGAGGATAAGGCAAATGGGCTTACAGAAATAATACAGCAATTCCAAATGTGCACCTCTGTTTCCTACAAGCAGCACTGAAATATAAATGAAAATAAATTTATTGTAAAGAAAATTCCACTTTCCTACTGGCCTGTATATTTCAAAGATGATTTATCGAGAGGATTAATTTTCAGGTGGTATTTGTTTCCAACCTTTTAACTTAATTTAAAATTTGTCTTCTTCTTTCCCAAACTTCCCCCCTCAATTAAATCCCATTACATTATATTACATTGCATTACTAGAGCAATTCGCTCACCCCATCATTCATTTATTCAACAGATATTTAATGAGCACTTACAGTGTGTCGGGCATTGTACTAAGTGTGCAAGAAACAGAGGTGAAAAATAGATCATCCTGGTCCTCACAAAGTTAATGGTTCTTCTGAGACTTCTAGTATGTAAATCAACAGTTGGAATAAGCTGGGAACAGCATCACTATAGAGGCATGAACAAGGTACAGCACTGAGCTGATGAAATGATCAACTTCACATGGAGAGGCCTCAATAAATGGAAACCTTTCCTTCCAACCAGATTCCTTAATGACATCAATAACCATTACCAAATTGATCTGTTTTTAGCCATATTTCAATAAGCCAGTTTGTTTTAAAGTTGGGCTTGGCTTGGGCAATATATCTACCCTATTTTATTTTAATTAGCTTTTCTTAAGAATGTGAGTTTATTCATTTAGCCGTTCACTCAAAAAGCATGCATTACATACCATTATGTGGCAGGTAGGCAGGAAAATTCTGGCTCCCAATGTGGGTAAAGAAAGAGGAAACAAGGATGGGCTTGAAGGGAATGAAAATAACAGTTGCAGAGTTAGGTCAATTCCATACTGGTAGCTAAGAGAATATTTAGGAGCCTGGACCTCATAAATTTGAAAATCAATTTCCTACCTTAAGAGACCAAGTGGTACAAGCCACTTTCTTTTCAATTAAGGGAAGAATCTCAGTGCTCTATTCAAATCAGTAACTGAGCTTCCTAATGGAAACATCCCAATCAACATAATATTAATGATCTGATTTAGGGCCATACATTTACACCCACACCCACACAAAATACATACACATGCACTTTAAAGAGACTCACATATACATTTTAAAGAGACCCTTTCCCCCAGCTGTCTCCAGGGGCCGAGTATACCCTGAGAAAGGCTGGTGCTGAAAATGAGCTTGGGAGGCTCCAAGACTCGGAGATCCAAGCGTTGTGTGTAGTAGGAGCAGTAGAATGCACCAGAAGCTGTCAGAATGTGACAAGAGGTCATTTATTTTAAGGGTGTAAGGAGAAAAATAAATTAGGCTGCGAATGGATTATTCAGTTAGGGGCCAGGAGCGGAGAGGTGCGCTGTGCTTGTATATGGAATTTTTTTTTATAAAAGAACACCCAAGTGGAGAACAAGGAGATATAATTTTTCTTGACACACCAACGTACAATAAGAACGTATATTTAGTAACATTCGCCTCCCTGCACCCAGAGCAGCTGTTCAGCTCCAGCAAACACTCCTCCTTCCAGGCAGGGCAGAAGTGTGTCTGCTCCAGTCTCTTGAGTTGTCAGTGAGAGCTGGGACCAGCATTCCAGAGCCTGTCCCTCCCTACCAGGCAGCAGGGGGTCAAACACAGCTGGTGCTTAGGAAGCAAGGTCAGAGAAGTTGCTCCAAGGAAAGACCAACTGGAGAGTCCTATATAATTTAGGTGGGAAGAGCCTAAATTTGGCTATCACTCTCTGATCAGGCTCTTAAGGACCCCGGTAGAGTTAAGATTCACTCTTCACTCTTCACCTTTTTAAAAGCGGGGAGCAGCAAAGAGAATCTCTGGAAATTATTGCTCTCTGCTCTGTAAGTCTATAACTCACTAGGCAAGGTTTTCGGCTGTCAGGTAAAGGTTTTATAGCTCCTGCAGGTGAGACTTGCAGGAAGTGGAAGGCAGGATGTATCCACTTCAGGTGAGCCCACCGTTTTACAAGTAGTGACAGAATAGAAACCTGGTTTCCTAGGTTTGTAGTCACCTCTTGACAACCTTTGATAGAAGACTTGGGGGTGCAGGTGGCAGTGAAACAGCCAGGGTGGAGAAAGGCCCTGTGTCAATGTAATATTTGGTCCAGCCAAGGACAGGTGTGCGTGGGTCCCTGGTTCATTCGGTCATTCATCCTCTGACGCATTCAGTACAGTATATCGGTGCTACTCAAAGCGTGGCCCTCCACTCTCAGCACCGTCCCCACTTGAGAGCTTGTCAGAGATACAAATTCTTGGGTCCACCCTATACCTAGCGTAGTCTCTATGACTTGGCAAATAGGATGGGATGTCACTTCGGAGATGAGGTTACAAAAATACTTGGCTACAGTCTTGGCTGCCCGTTTTTCCTCATCTGCCGTGAGGGAAGCCACTTTGAGGATAGCCTTTTGGGGAGGCCTGTGTGGCAAGGACCTCATGTCTCCAGTCAACAGCCAGCAAGGACCTGAGTCCTGCCAACAGCTGTGTGAGTGAGCACGGAATTGGTTTCTCCTCCACATAAGGTGACAGTGGCCTCTAATATCTAGATTGTGAGCCACAAAACTCAATGGAGTGGTGCCCAGATTTCTGACTCACAGAAACTATGAGATGATAAATTGTTGTTTCAAGCCTCTCATTTTGTGTTAATTTGTTAGCAGCAGTTGATAACCAATACAACTACTGAATCAGAAATCCTGCAGGTGGGACCCTGGAATGTGTATTTTAATATGTCCTCCAGGTGACTGTCATGCACAGTAGTTTGAGAATCACTGCTGTGGCTAAGTTAAGAGCAAGGGCTTTTGAGCCAGACTGCCTGGGTTCAAATTCTAGCTCCAGTACTTCCCAGCTATAAGAACTTGAGTGGGTTACTTACCCCTCTGGGATTTAATTTCTTCTGTAAAATGTCGCTAATAATAGTACATACCTTCTGGGTTGTAAAGAGAATTAATTGGGTTAAGATATTTAAAGCACTTAGCATATTGCCTGGCAACAGTGAGCACAATAAATTTAGTGATGATTCATTCATTCAGCAAACATTTATAAGATAACAACTAAGGGTAGGCATTGTGCTGGACGCTAGAGTTACAAAGATTCAGTAGACATAGTCTGCTTGTCCTGGCACTGTTGTCCTGTAAGCGAGACAGACATACAAAAGAATAAACACAATAATGAGTTAAAGATGCTAGGATTGACTTCTGTACAGAGTGTGGGAAAGCCCAGAAGATGTTAGTTCTATCCTGGATGGGTGCATTTAGGCAAGGCTTAGTAAATGGGATAGTTGCAGGGCTGGAATGGAACAGAGGATATGGGCTTGACTCCCTCCCACACCTCATGTCAATTTCTCTGAGTCTCTATAGCTTCCTTTTCTTTCGTAAGGACAACAGAGAAACGTTTGTCACAGACAGTCTCTTCTGACAGGAGCTATTTGAATGCAGGGCTTGGGTGTCTCACTCACAAGGCTCTGGCCACTTGGTCCTGATTTCTGCTCCTAGATCAGGCAGCTCAGCTCAGCTAGCCTTAGGGTATTGGCATCTGCTCTTCCCTCTCTCTGAACAGTGCTGTCCCCCGCTCCCGTAAGGCTGGCTCCTTCCTATCCTTCATGTCTCTGCTTGCACACCTCCTCAGGGAAGTCTTCCTGATCCCTCTGTTTAAACAGCACCTCCATTTCAGAGCATTTTTCATTTCCTAAGCAGCACTAGCATTTAGCCCTTGCTTAATTTGTTTATTGACCTGGTCACCATGCCCTCCCTGAGTAGACCACACAGTCTCTAAGGGCTAACACTCGTTCTGTTTTGCTTATCATGTGCATACCATGAAACATAGTAGGCATTCAATAAATTATTTGTTACTGAATGGATAAATGGATGAATGAACATGTCCTTTCATAGTCACTGCAACACTTCAGCATGATTTGCTGAGATGTCCATCTTAATTATGAAGGACATTAATTCAAATTCTGGAAGACATAACTGCTGAGAAAATACGATTTCAATCCATTCACTTTAACTCTAAGGGGCTGCTAGAGAGTGGGGAAAAGATGGGAGAGGGGAGGCAGTAGAATAGTTAACATTTATTGAGCATCTCCTCCTGGGTGCTGGGCACTTTGTTAAGTGCATTATATGCATTAGCTCATATACATCTGAAGTAGTCATCATCATTCTGTTTTGGGTGGGGGCATATAAAGAAACTGAGCCCGTAAGTAACTGGCCTAAAGTCACAGCCGGTATGCCATTAAGCCATGATTAAACTCAGGCAGTCAGATTCCAAAGCTCTCGATTTTAACCACTCTACTCTCCTGCCTCTAACGGAATGCAGCTCATTAAGTAAATATTCTGCGTGAATTGAAGTGTACACAGTTGAACAACTATATGACACTGTAACACCAGACCAGGCAGGGAAACACCAGAAAGTTTTCTCAAGGTTGCAGCCAGGAAATGATATCCATGCACATGGGAACTGAGCTGTGACCAAGTGGTAGCATATTCATGGTGGCCCCTTCCCCCCGCCAAGGGGTCCCATGTTATTTGGAAGGAAGTAGTGCAGAAGAGTATCCCATCACCTCCAATTGACTGGCCAGCATATTCTCATCCTTGAAAACAGGTTCTGTAGTCTCTTACTAAGCCCCCAAAGGATTAGCATTCTCCTTGTCAAGGCAGCATGTAATTTACAGCAATTGGCAGTTCCTGTTGCAAGGAATTCCAAGATCAGACAAGCCAAGGGGGGTGGCAGGTCAGATCAGAGCTTTGGTGGGGAAGCTGGTGGGGGCTGGAGGTGGAGGGGGTCAAGAAGCAGGAGGAGGGGAATCTTTACAAAGCCGTGAATCCTGTCTGCATTCAGCCTGGGGCAGGTTTTGACTGAGGGTTCCCCATTAGCAACAAGTCTCCACACGCCAAAAAGAACAAGAAAGGAACCAGGCTTATCCAGTCTCAAACAGAACTAAAGTCTGCATTTTTCCCATGTCATGAGGAATTATTGGGGCAGCAGCTAGGGTTGGCTATCGCAGGCTAAAAGCCTCAGTAGAAGAGAGCAATTAGGGAAACCGTGAGTTGTGCTTCTTTGGACAATTCCAATTCCCTTCCCAAAGCTTATTTAAAGCCAGAATGTATACTTCTGGTCTGCTCTGGTGAGATTTAAATATTCAGATTTTAGAGAGACAAGGCCTATGCTGAAATTTACATACAAATATAAATATATTTAAATATCGGTTTTCTTTATACCTTTTTCCTTATAGTTCCTGAGCTGCCTGTACTTCCACAATGTGATCGGTCTCTGGGAAATTAATAATACAAGTGTCTGAAGAGACAGAAGTTGCGACAGAATAGCTGGGAGGTTGATATACTGGGCTAGACCTAAAGTTACATACAGTTCATAATTTGAGAAATGGTTTGGTTTGTTTAGATTGCACGTTTTCAGTGCAATTTTTATCTATTTAGAAAGGCCACAGCCATCATGAAAATGATCTGGAAACTTGCTCTTAAGACTTCAAGAATCCAGGATTCAGAGAAATGCAGGAAATCCAACCAAAGAAACAACCTTGGAGCATCCAGGGATCATTCGGATAGCTGTTCCTATGGTCCATCTTATCAGCATGCTAATAACAAGTTACCCTGTATACTATACACGGATCACCAACTATAAACAGTTTGGACAATCACAAAGTGCACTTAACTCACTGAAGTAGGACCGGATGTGATTTAACCTCACTTGAGTGAGCCGGCGAGTACTTTGAGAACTTCTAGTGTCTCATGGTTGTCATTGTGAACACCAACAATTATTGGACCATAGTAGCATAGAAGTGCCAGATGATAAAAAATGTTCAGTTGACAGCGTGGAAGACAAACCTAATTCTGCTGGGTACCAGAAATTTAAAAAAAAAGAAAAAAGAAGTCAAGGTAGTGTCGATAGACTATTGTGTAATAAAAAGTGTTAAAATCTAATGGGCAAAACAAACTTGAATTGTGGGCGACTTCCTGATTTTGTCACCTTCCATAGTTGACATTTCCATTTCTCATTTTCTCTCAGTTACTCCATCTATAGATGGATCCACAAATGTTATTGATAACAGGGACCCACATGAATGTAGCCACTTCCTTCTCTTGTAAATGGTAACATGGATCCAGTTTTATTGTGATTATTTCTTTCCATGTCTGTTTCTAGTGTGAGTCCCTAGAGAGCAGGGGCCATGTGGCACATACATTCTTAAAGGAGGGAAAGTCTTTGGAGAAAACAGAAGTTACAAGCAAGCAGGGTAGAGCTTCTTTACCTTCCACTAGGGGTCAGTAAAACTTTAATGAGGCTCCTAGGATGGCATCCAGACTTGAAGGGCAACTTATTTGTTACCATTTGTCCCTCAGAAAACACTCACCCACAAGAGGCTGTCCTATTACTGGAAAGAGTGGCCAGTTCCAAGGTGTTAAACACAGGAAAGGCACAGCTAAGTATGACTTGGACTAGTGTGTCACTATATCAAGCACTAGAGTTAACTTCCTAGAATTCTTAGTTTCAATGTGCAGTTTTGATAAATATGAAGGCAAGCCATCTTGTCTAATCAGCAGTCACTGGGTAACCGTCCAGTGACCAGGGCTTATTGGCTTGACTCTGATGGTCATAGTTTCCTGTATCATGAAAACAGGATTTGAAGTTTCCCTTGTCTTTCTGCCTTGCTCTCCTGGCTTACAATAGTCCTTATTGTAACATTATACAGGAATGTTAATGGATTTTATTAGGAATAAGGACTTTCAAAAATATGTCCTAGATAAATAAACTTGACTCCTTGCCCTACCAATAGCTAGAGTGAGCTGTTAAAAATGGAAATCAGATCACTCCCCTGCTTGAAATCATCCAAGGCCTTCCCACTCCTAATAAAATACCAACACTGTGCCCAGCCTGCAGTGCCAGGGCATGCTAAGTTTCCTGCAACTTGTCTGATTCATCTCCGGCCCCTTGTTCTTGCATTCACTGTACTCCAGCCACAGAATCCTTTCTGATGGTGCTCTTAACTCAGTGGTTCTCAAACTGTGGTCCCTGGATCTGCAGCATCAGCCTTGCCTGGGAAGTTGTTAGAAATGCAAATTCTTGGGACACAACCTTGTTTTGCCTTTGGTTAGCTGTCCTGCTTGGCCATCTTGGTGAAGCCTGATGGAGACTTACTGTATGATACTTCCATTCATTTTCCTTCCCTTCTCAGTGGGGTTCTGTCTTCCTTCCTCCCAACCTCTTCCCCTCCTCTACCCATGTGGTCTACACAGGACATCCTTGACTGTTGCAGGTGGAAAGATATCATCATGTCCTAGCTTACATTTTCTGGACAAAGCTCTGAAGTCCTAGCACTCAGAAACAACCCATTCCAGGTTTTCCCAAGTTCCTGGCAGAGAAGGAACTGGGAACCAGTCTTCTGTTTTCTGGCTGTGAATCTCACCACTCTACCACGATGCCATGACTTTCCTTGACCTGTTTGTCTTTTCCCACCTTCTGTATCCAATCAGTATATACCCAGCAAAGGTTCCCGGTCTTTCTAAGAGCTGGGAAAAATTACTGCTAAAGACCACATCAGATATCACCGAAACATTAAAATGTGCCCATATCAAGTAAAAATTTCATGTAACTTTATGAAGTTTAGGTTATCTTGCCTGTTAACTTAAGGGTATATTTTAGAGAATTTAAACATTTGTTAATCTCAATATTCCAATTTGTTTTCATATTTGGAAGGCAATCAATTTTATTTCCTATAGCAAATATAACTGTAGACCTTTGAAAAGCATTTGTGCCTATGGCACTTCATACAATAAAGAAAGAAAAGTCTCCTTTGCTTTTCTTTCGTTGCTGAGTTTTCTGTCTTCCCTTCTCAATGGCAATTCCTGAGTCTGCCAAGCATCTGGAAACTGTGTGTGTTTGGTGGGTGATGCTTTATGTATTTAATGCTGTTCACTTGCAAAAATGATCTCCTGTACTTGTGTCCGTATTTGTCCAGGAGTGTGATGATCATATCTTACACCTGCCAAGTTCATTGTGGACTGCAAAGGGCTGTCTCATACATTATCCACTTTTTCTCATTTGATTCTCACAGTAACTCAGTGGGCTAAGCATGATATATATTTTAGTTACTCCTGATTTAACCAACGAGAAAGCAAAGCTTAGGGAGGTGAACTGACTTGCTCAAGATTATAGACTGAGTGGCAGAGTCCAGATAAGAATTCACATCTTCTGGGTTCTTGTGTGCCATGCTGTTTTCAGGTCTGTAGTCAGCCATGGGGAAAAATTACTACTGGAAAGGGAAATTAAGCAAGGTTTGAATGATGGGATACTTTAGCTTTGCGTGTGTGTGCGTGTGTCCGTGTGTGTTATAATAGTACTCTAGCCTTGAATATTCTCTTATTTGCCCTACAGACAATGAGATCAAATTAATTCAACAAATGTTTATTTAGTGACAAACATTGCCATAGGTGCTATGGATATAGCAATGAACAAAAAGACCAAGTCTTTGCCCCCATGGAACTCACATTCTAGATGCAATAGATAAATAAAAAATTAACAAGTCAATATATAGAATGTCAAGTGTTGACTAGTGTTGAGAAGAAAAATAAAGCAGGGTGAGGGGATGGGAAACTAGGAGGGTGCTGCTATTTTGTTTAGGGTGGTCAAAGAAGGCCTCAGTGATCAGGAGGCATCTGAGAAGAGACTAGAAGGAAATGAGGGGTGTGCAGTGTTGATACTGGGGAAAGACTGGCAGAGACAAGTGTGTGCAAAGGCCCTGAGGCAGGGACATGTTTGGCATGTATAAGAAATAGCAAGGTAACCACCCTGGCTGAAGAAGAGTAAACAGATTGGGATGGAGGAGAGAGATATGGCAGGACATGCGGTGAGAGGGTTCTGGTGAGGAGAGGTAGGGGGCAGTTAGGAAAGACCGTGCTGGACCTTGTAGGTCATTGAAAGGGCTTTGTCTCTCAGTCTGTCATCCCCACAAGAGGGATCCCTTCAGGGCTTTGACCAGAGAGACGCATTACATGATTTGACATACATTGTTAAAGGATTTACAATGGCCAGCTTGTCCTCTGTTAAGATATTCCTGGTTGGTAATATTTCCACCTCCAGTGACAGACTCTGCCCTGATTTGGGGGACTACTAAGGGGTCTTTCTTTTTTATTTTTCCCCATCTTTATTAAGGTATAATAGACAAGTAAAAATTGTGTACATTTAAGGTATACAACATGATGCTTTGATATATGTATACATTGTAAAATAATTACCATATCAAGCTAATAAACACATCAATTACCTCATATAGTTACCTTTTTTGTGTGTGGTGAGAACATTTAAGGTCTACTGTCTTAACAAATTCCAAATATACAATACAGTATTAAATAAACTACACTCACATGCTATATGTTGGATCCCCAGAACTTATTCATCTTGTAACTGAAAGTTTGTATCCTTTGACTAACATATTCCCATTCCCCTAAACCCCTAGTCCCTGTAAACCATTTTATCCTCACTTCTGTGAGTCTGACTTTTTTATATTCCACATACATGCAGTATTTGTCTTTCCATGTCTGACTTATTTCACTTAACATATATCCTCCAGGTTAATCCAATTTGTCTCAAATGGCAGGATTTTCTTCTTTCTTATGGCTGAATGATACTCCATTGCAAAATATATCACATTTTTAAAATCTATCATCAATCAACAGACACTTAGATTGTTTCCATATATTAGTTATTGTGAATATTGTACAGATATCTCTTTGACATGTTGATTTCATTTCCTTTGGGTATATACCCAGACATGAGATTGCTGGATTATATGGTAATTATATTTTTAATTTTTTGAGGAACTTCCACACGATTTTCTATAATGACTCTTCTAATTTAGAGTCTCACCAACGGTGTACAAGAGTTCCCTTTTCTCTACACCCTTGCCAACACTTGTTGTCTCTTATGTTTTTGACAATAGCCATTCTAATAGGTGTGAGGTGGTATTTCATTGTGGTTTTAATATGCATTCCCCTGATGATTAGTGATATTGAGCACCTTGTCAAATACCCACTGACCATTTGTATGTCTCCACTGGAAGATGTCTGCTTACGTCCTTTGCCTATTTTTAAATTGGGTTATTTGGCTTTTTTGCTATTGAGTTGTATGGATTCCTTATGTATTTTGGGTATTAACCCCCATCAGATATATGGTATTCAAATATTTTCTACTATTCTGTTGGTTGCCTTTTCATTTTGTTGATTGTTTCCTTTGCTATCAGAAGCTTTTTAGTGTGATGTAACCCACTTATTTATTTTTGCTTTTGTTGTGTGTATTTATGGGATCTTTCAAGTTTGTTCCAGTGCTGTGGTGAAGTTGAATTTTAAATTCACTCATTCATTTGAATCAGTGATTGAACTCCACCCAAGTGCCAGGAACGGCCCTAGACATTGAAGATTCAGGCCTGAGGGCAGGCAGTGCTCCTGCTCTCAAGGAGTACCACTCACTGCAAAGAAACACAGACAGAAAATGAGCAAACAAAAGAGATTTCAGCTTATCAGAAGGGCCAGGAAAAACTAAAACAGAGGGAGATGCAATGATGATGCCATTATAGGGGCTACTTTAGATACCAGTTGGATTTTGGTTTTCTTGTTTTTGAGACAGGGTCTTGCTCTGTTGCCTGGGCTAGAGTGCAGTGGCATTACCATAGCTCACTGCAATCTCAAACTCCTAGGCTCAAGCGATGTAGCCTCTGGAGTAGCTGGGACTACAGGTGCACACCACCATACCCAGCTAATTTTTTAAAATTTTCTGTAGAGACAGGGTCTCACTATTGTCCAGGCTGGTGTTGAACTCCTGGCCTGAAGCAATCTTCCTGCCTTGGCCTTCCAAAGTGCTAGGATTACACGTGTGAGCCACTGCATCTGATTTCCAGTTGGATTTGAAATATGGAACTTAGGCTAATGATGTCACACATGTAGAGCAATTTACAGTTTATGAATTGAAAGAGGCTAGCCAGAAAGGTATTATTATTTTGACTTTTTAAAGGAGAAACCTGAGGTTTACTGAGATTAGGCCACATGCCCAAGGCACTAGTAAATGGCAGATCTGAGATCTGAATCCAAGTGTTCTCTAATTTTCAGTAGCAAAGTTTTTCTCAGAATATAGAACACTATGGGATGTAAGGGTAGAGACAGACAACACTGGGGCTTGGGATGAGGGAATCAGACATACTTAGGCAAGAAAGGCAAGAAACTGGTGCCAAGGCAGGAAGACAGAACAAGTGGGCAAGGAGGCCAGCTAGCTCCCCCGAGATCATGCAGGACAACTGATAAGACACAGAGGGTAGCAATCCTCACAGCCCCAACTTCTACAGGGCCTCGATCATCAGCACCTTGAAGTGAATGGAAGGACGCCTGCCTTGAATGACTGCTCCCAGCAACCCAGGCTTGGGGAGCTTTGGGTCACATGTGGTTTCAATCACTGCATTTATCTGCATCATTGTTGTCGTATTTGGTAGATGACTGAATCCTCATTCCTGTCCCAGGCCTCTCCACATTGTGCAGGGGGTACAAGTCAAATCTGGAAAAGCTATCTCATCTTTGATGGGTCAGAACTAGGGAGAGGCTTCTGGAATGTTCAGCAATGTCCCACCCATGCCCCTTCCCCCCTTTATTAAAACAAATCTGAAACAACAAATGTCTAAAATTTTCCACTGTATCATTTCATCCTGCCTTGTTATAACCGTGTCCTTCATCCACACCCTGCTGGGGTTTTTTTTTGCAGCCTCAGGGAAGCTGGGAAGTGTCTGCTTCTAGCTCTCAGTCACTCCCATAATAAACAATCACTAAACACTTGCTGCCCCAGGCAACTGTTTGTCCAGCTTGGCCAGGCCCTGAGACTTACGCTTGGGAAGAGGGTGGGAGGTGTTCTCTGTAAACCAGAGTCCAGGGTCTGAGGCCAGGGAGTTTGGCTTTGACCAGCGATACTGCTTAGGAGCCTAGCACATCTTCGCAGACCTGGAGGACCTTTAGAGGGACTGCAGGTCGTTTATCTGAGTTATCCAACGAAGTTCATTCATTGGGGGTGGCAGGAGCTTGGGGCTAGGGAGGCCAATGAAGGAATGACCAACCATCTCGCACTAATGGTAAATAAGATCATTTTTCTGCTTTAAGTTTCCCTTGGACACCTGGGACGGTTGGCAAGTCTAAAGTCATCCATCCTTAAAAGACATCTCCTTAAAAACTACCACCACCACCACCACCACCACAAAAAGAGAATAATATCACTTTGAGGACTGGGACAAGTTTAAGTTAACCTGTTTCTCCGCAGCCATTAGAAAATTTCTTTTTTCACTGTGATTGGATCTCTTGGAAGCTTTCTTTAGACTAGACAGAGGAGGTTCAAGCAAGGATGCATAAGTAGATAATGAAGATTCAGGATAGCTGTTTTATACTCTTAGCACACAGAAGCAGGCATGTAGAACTATAACAAATTCCTCTTTATTCTTGGGGTTTGGGGTGTCTCCTTGGAGAGAAAAGTAAGGATGGGCTATGTAGAAGAGGAATAAGGGAGACTGCTTAAACGCTTAGCAGGACATAATACTGGGCCTCGGAGAGTAGAAGGTGGGTTGGGAGAGGCATCCTTCAGATCAGCGGTCGCTTCCTTTGAAGTCTTGTCTTTTCTTCCCTCTTCCTCGGGCTCTCTGCCCTTCTCTATTTTCAAGCATCCTTCTCCGGGAACCCGCACACTCTCTTCCCCCCGCTCGGGAGGCGTTCCCGGCAGGCAGGCAGGCAGCCGGAGACCGGGTCCTCCAGAGCGCCCGGGGCAGCCGGGCAGACCGGCGCGGTCCCTACTCCCCGCGGACGCCTCCAGGCGGCGCTGGTGCCCGGCCCGGCCCAGGCCGAGTCCCGGGCCCGGGCGCGCCGAGGAGCCGAGGGCTAGCTCCGGGTCGCCCCGCGCTCGCGTCGCCTGCCCGCCGGCCCACCGCAGCCGAGCATCCCGCACCCGCGCCCCCCGCGCCCCCCGCGCCGCGCCGGCGCCTCGGACCGCGGCCGGGGGTTATGAATGGGCGCAGCGGAAGCACCGCCCACCCCGGACGTGACGCCCGGCCAATGGCAGCGCGGGCTGCGTGGATGGATGAGGTCAGCGCTGTCGTGTCGGGAATGGAATGTGTAAGTGTAACATTCAGAACCGGGTAACATTCGGCGACCGAACGCGGCGGTCGGCAGCGGTCGCGCGGGGGCCTGCGAAGCGCCGCTCGGGGCCGGCACTGCCCGCGGGGAGGACGCGCCGCCGCCGCCGCCCGGCACCGCCGCCGCCTGCAGTCGGGCCGCCGCGCGTCCCGGGGGCCGGCCCCGCGAGCGCAGGAGTAAACACCGCCGGAGTCTTGGAGCTGCTGCAGAAGGGAATAAAGAGAGATGCAGGGATTTGTGAGGTTACGGCGCCCCAGCTGCAAGATGCACTAGCCGGCTGAACCCGGGATCGGCTGACTTGTTGGAACCGGAGTGCTCTGCACGGAGTGTGGATGAGTTGAAGTTGCCTTCCCGGGGCTCGTTTTCCACGCTGCCGAGAGGAATACGAGAGGCAAGGCAATCACTTCGTCTTGTCATTGATTGGGTATCGGGAGCTTTTTTTTTTCTTCCCTCTCTTTCTTTTCCTCCTTCTTGTTGCATGCAAGAAAATTACAGTCCGCTGCTCGCCGCCCTGGGTGCGAAATATTCAGCCCCGCTCTCTCCCGTGCATTGTGCAACCCAAAGATGAAAGACCGAAGGGGAGAAAGTTAAAGAAATCGCCCACATGCGCTGGATCAGTCCACGGCTTGGGGAAAGGCATCCAGAGAAGGTGGGAGCGGAGAGTTTGAAGTCTTTACAGGCGGGAAGATGGCGGACTGGAGCTGAAAGTGTTGATTGGGAAACTTGGGTGATTCTTGTGTTTATTTACAATCCTCTTGACCCAGGCAGGACACATGCAGGCCAAAAAACGCTATTTCATCCTGCTCTCAGCTGGCTCTTGTCTCGCCCTTTTGTTTTATTTCGGAGGCTTGCAGTTTAGGGCATCGAGGAGCCACAGCCGGAGAGAGGAGCACAGCGGTCGGAATGGCTTGCACCACCCCAGTCCGGAGCATTTCTGGCCCCGCTTCCCGGACGCTCTGCGCCCCTTCTTTCCTTGGGATCAATTGGAAAACGAGGATTCCAGCGTGCACATTTCCCCCCGGCAGAAGCGAGACGCCAACTCGAGCATCTACAAAGGCAAGAAGTGCCGCATGGAGTCCTGCTTCGATTTCACCCTTTGCAAGAAAAACGGCTTCAAAGTCTACGTATACCCGCAGCAAAAAGGGGAGAAAATCGCCGAAAGTTACCAAAACATTCTAGCGGCCATCGAGGGCTCCAGGTTCTACACCTCGGACCCCAGCCAGGCGTGCCTCTTTGTCCTGAGTCTGGATACTTTAGACAGAGACCAGTTGTCACCTCAATATGTGCACAATTTGAGATCCAAAGTGCAGAGTCTCCACTTGTGGAACAATGGTAGGAATCACTTAATTTTTAATTTATATTCCGGCACTTGGCCTGACTACACCGAGGACGTGGGGTTTGACATCGGCCAGGCAATGCTGGCCAAAGCCAGCATCAGTACTGAAAACTTCCGACCCAACTTTGATGTTTCTATTCCCCTCTTTTCTAAGGATCATCCCAGGACAGGAGGGGAGAGGGGGTTTTTGAAGTTTAACACCATCCCTCCTCTCAGGAAGTACATGCTGGTATTCAAGGGGAAGAGGTACCTGACAGGGATCGGGTCAGACACCAGGAATGCCTTATATCACGTCCATAACGGGGAGGACGTTGTGCTCCTCACCACCTGCAAGCATGGCAAAGACTGGCAAAAGCACAAGGATTCTCGCTGTGACAGAGACAACACCGAGTATGAGAAGTAAGTGGCTCTGCTGGTGTGCCTTTGCATTCAGACCTGGGCCCTGCCGTTGTGGTCCAGGTGTGAGGTTAGCGGATGGCGTGGGGCAGAGGAGCCCTCAGTCCTCTGCTCGGAGCCTGGGACTGAGCATCCTGGTTCAGGTGTGCAGCTAGAAGCTAGGGGCAGAGTACCAGCTCCCTGGGCAAACTGAAAAGCCTGGAGCGCTGTCCTGAGCCAAGTAGGCGACAGTGTCTCCCTCTTGCTTAGAAAGGCTTCAGGACTGCATGTCTCCTGTTAGAAGTAGGAGTTTGATCCAAGTTTGGAAATTGTGCTTCGCCCACTGGTATGGGAGGGTGTTTCTGAGTGTGTCTAGAGACCCGGAAAAGGCTCCGATCTACCCACAGTCCAGAGACCTTCCCCCAAGATTGATGCTTTGTGTGCTTTTCTCATGATCACAACTACCTGCTTTCCCTGGAGTTTCTCCAACTTCAAATTTCCATCTTTCTTAAGCCTGTAATTCATGTTAGCTGTGCAAGCGTTTTAATTTTAGCTGCTAAACTTTGTGCGGCTCTCTCCTCCCTCCCCCATGGCATTGAATTTTATGAAGGGAGACTAAGCTTGTTGGGGCCTGTGGCCTTACATGCGTGCATGCATGCATTCATTCATTCAGTTGTATATGTCCTGTCGCCTTTCTAGGAGAAACTATTTTTTTAATCTGGGCCTCAGCCCCACTGCTGTAAACTCCAGTTGCTAATTTAGATTTCCCTTTCCCCTTTGTGTTTATCTATTTGCATATAAATCGTGGACTGTTACTCTTTGAATGGGCGTGAGATGCCTCCTTACCCTCTGTAGTGAGGCAAGTTTTGTCCAGTTGCTAAGTAACTGAGTTGGTTACTTTGTAGCCCTTTTCACACTTCCTTTTCCTTCCCAGTGACAGTAACTGACACACTGGATCTGGGATTAAAGCTAGATGCCACAAATCTGCTTTGCCCTGAGCTTGGCAGGTCATTGTCCTGGTAGCTGGGTTGGCGACCAGAGTCTCACTTATATCTGGCTGTGAAAGAGTTAGTGAGTTCCTACCGTGCATTTCCACGTTACGCCAGTCAAAACCAGAGCAGCCTTGTGCTACCCAGGGAAGGAAGGGGAACCTCTCAGCTGAGTACAAGAGGAACTGGCAGAGGTTGGCAGATTTTGCAGTTGATTCATGAAACGCAGAAGAGGGGAAGTGCTTCTCAAACCTGATTGGAACAGGGACGGGTATGGTGGGAAACCGGCCCTGAAATGAAAGGTTTGATTGTTGTCTGTGTGTTTTCTCAGACACTCGGGCCTCTGTAGGAGTGATTGGAAGGGAAATTAAAGTCCTCCAATACTTGATCATAGAGAGTGAAGGAGAAAGTATCAAGCAGTCGAATTCTGCTCCCCAACCCCCATCCTTTTGCTTTTCAGGCATAAGAAAAGCCTGAGGCTAGGGTCAATAATGAATCTATATTTCCCTCTTATTCAGGGGCAGTTGTGTGTGAATGTTGGGTGCAGTTGCAATAGATTAAAATTTTCTCACAGAAGAAACTTAAACTATGGTTAGTAATGAACTGCTTTGTTTATACGACATTTACATGGACCTATTCTTGTGGGTGCTTGTGAGAAAAAAATGCTTATAGCCTTTCAGGAATTTCTTTGTCTGGTTTATGATGGAGTAGTAACTCGAGACGAAGTCTAACCTTTCAGTGTCTTCCAAAGCAGTCTCACCGAATTTTGTAGAAGGATCATAGTGTTCTCCATTCTTCTAAAAGGGTTAGAGCCGAGATTTCACCTTCGGAAATTTGAATCATATATTTACTTGGGAATACCCTTAACCCAATAAAAGTCATATCTTCCTTACCCTCTTATTCCCAAAATAAATATGAAATCTCTACATTTTCTGCTGAATGGAAGCTTTTTCTCGAGATCAGCAAGGAAGGAAGGAGGCGTTGGTTTCCTTGAAAGTTTCATTTTTGCTAATTAAATTTAACTAATTTTTGACCTCTTTGTGATTGGGCCAAGAAATCTGACACCCACACTTTGGTTTATGTTTAAAGACCACAAGGGGTCAGGACCTCAGGATTGGGTCTCAGGATTGGAAAAGTGGCATTTAGTAGGAAAGCAAGTTTACTCTTTTTCCCCAGCAGGGATCTTTTTTAGCGGGGACACTTAAGGATTTTCTTTATGTTTCTCTTTTGCATACCCTCCACATCTCTAACCGTGCTTAATGGGACAGGGCAGTGCTGCGGAACGTTTACATTCCCTAGCCTGGGATACCTGGAGTTTTAACTCATTACTCTCATTGGGCTGTCGGAATTATTTATCTTTGAGAAATGGTGCTTGCAAATTGCCTTTTATTATTGATTCTGGAACACATGAAGATGAAGCAAGAACTCTGAAAAGTGGAGATCCTATACCCTCACAGAGCAAGCAACACTTATGCTCTGGAATAAGAGCAACTACTGTTGTACTTGTACTGGTGTTTTCTAGAAGTTAGTCTTGCATATGTGAGATGAAGAAGTCCTCAAATCAAGATATGCTAATCTCTCCAAGGCTTTAGGAGGAGGAGATATTAGAGTTAGGTCTATAGGTGTAGTATGTGTAAGTTTGTCTTCTCATACTGACTTGTGAGTTTTGATTTGTCACCTTGAGCGTTAGTTTATCCTCTCGTAGAATGGGTTTTAGACTGCTTCAGGGGTGCTCTAGGATTTCATCTGGTAATGGCTTGTAAAAACGCAATCAATTTTCATCTCCTTCTTTATCAGCAAGTGCCTTTGAAAAAATCTTCAATTTAATTTGCTCCTGCAAGCAACCCCCCATAAGTTTGCTCTTGACTTATGGGGTCTGGTAATTAGATTGCAAATTTATGGTATCATGGCCAAGTTAGGATACAATAGGATATATACAATTGTATCAACTAAAAAAAAACAAAAACAAAAGAGTCACTTTTAGTGAACTAGAGTGTTATGTGACAAAGATTTTGTGCTAAATGGTTAAGGACTTCCTGGCACCTGAGCTTTTGTGAAAATTAGACGTTGGCAGCAAAGGTATAGAAGAGCTACGTGGAATGAAGGAAAATACTTTTCTATTGTGATAGAGAAAAAATAAATTTCTCTTGTCGTTTTTGACCCAGAAATCCAGGATTATATTAAAACATCCATTTTTATGACACCCATAACTAATTTTCTTCAGTTACATATTTTAACAGATAAAAAGACACCAGCTAAAATAAGTTGCTGCAGTGATTAGATGATTTGTAATGAGGCTTTAGAGAAATTCTATTTTATGTCCTTTGAGCTTCTTGTGCATCTTACAGAATTACTGTATTTTTGCATGAACTTCATAGTTCAGATCCCTGCAAAGGGCATTATTGTGAAACATCAGATTTGGCTATCTGAAATAGAAGAAAGAGAAGGAAATGAGGGGTGGCTTCTATCTTTGACCCCCTCCAAGGAAGCGCTGTGAGTATTTTAAGCGCTCTTTGAGGAACAGGCAAGATTGTGTGCAAGTCTTTTTGACATCTTTCTCTTCCTGTGTCTGCTAGTGCTGTATGTCACAATCCTGGTATCTTTAAGGGTCTTGAAGATAAACGATCATTTATCTTCCAACATCCTCATTGCACAGATGTCGAAATTGAGGGACAGTATGTCTAAGGGATTTGCTTAAGGTCAGAAAACTGGTTAGTGGCAAGGGTAACCCTACAATGCAGGCCTCCCATTTTTTTTCCTTGATCTGAAGTCTTTTCATTTCTAATTGCGGACTCCCTTCAGGTCTCTAGCCATTAGTAGATCCTTATTGATGTGGTGTTTCTTATGGGATTTCTCTTGAAATTTTTTGGGAACCTGATTGACCAATTTG
>NW_012148030.1:3274126-3338060 GCF_000956105.1 Propithecus coquereli
ACTGAGGGCATCCTCAGATTTAGGAACTCTTGCTCTGGGACTTAACATTTTGCTTTTATTACTAACTAAGGTGGATAGGTCCTTGGAACTGTTTAGTCTAAAGAGTTTTTTGAAGCTTTCAATTTGGCCCTAAGGGGTTTAAGGACTAGGCTGTGATTTGACCAAACAATAAGTTGAATTCAGATGCGTTTATAGCAAAAAGAAAATGTGTGCAAGACAAATAGTAATGCTACATGCTCTTTTTTGTTTTTTTTCCCATTATCCCAAACTATAATAATAGACACCTGGAGCAAGTTCACAATCCAGCAGTGAAACTTAGGTGAATGTTTTCCTCCTCCAAAATGAAAGGTGGGAATTGTGATTCTCGGGTTTTAAATATAAAATATTAGCGCCTTTCTCTCCACAGTTGTACGATAGCACAAAAGTATTCCTAAAATAAACCACATAAGCACAGTTAAAAAATAAAGGGAGGGCCAGCACCATGCAAAATTACGAAGTTGGCAAAGAGGTTCTACTTCTCTCCTTCCCTCCCTTTCTCACCTCTGCCTAAACGTGCTTTCTGGAGAGCACCTGAGAACGTCAACCACAGGGAATCCCTGAATAAAGGTTGGGGTTTTGTGTGCCACTTCTAGGGACATTTGCATTTTGACTGAGTTCAGTGTAGCAAATGAGGATTTTGAGTGGAATCTGTGACCTAAGCTAGAGGCCTACAGGATTTTATCCTACAAATAATGGCTTGCTCCTAAGGTTTGAGCACTGCCTTGCCAATGGGTGGCCACCTTTGGTCCCCCTAACTGTCATGGTAGCTTTGGATGGCACAGAATTGGCAAAAGGGGAGATGCCGTACCCTTTTGGTCTAGTTCTTTTGGTCAGAAGGCCTGAGGATCTGCCACCTCAGAATGCCTGTCGGAAATGACCTTAAGTATGCCAGTGTCACACCAAAATTGTGCATTAGGGCCTGATAGGGCCTGGCTGCATTGCTCACAACCACCTTGCAAGGTAGCTTATCAGCCTATTTTACCAGCATGTTTACTGAGGCCAGCAGTGGTGAGGCGGTTTTTCTCAGGCTACACGGCTTCTAAGTGGCTGAACTTAGGCTAAAGCCCAGGCTCTCTGGCTCCCAATTGTCTGTTCTTTTCCCTAAGACCTACTGGTACCGCATTGCATTGACTTTCAGCACAGCGTATTCAGAATGAACCAGGTAAGACAGAGTGGTCACTGGATTCTGCTAGCTCCTGGACATGTTTCGTGTTCAGACTAGAACACGGAAGCTCATGTTCCCATGAGCTTAGTAACTATAGGTTGAGCTTCCCTAATCCAAAGATCCCAAATCCAAATGCTCCAAAATCTGAAACTTCTTGTGCACCAACATGATGCTCAAAGGAAATGCTCATTGGAGCATTTTGGATTTCAGATTTTTGAATTAGGGATGTTCAACTGAAAATATATAATACAATTCTAAAAAAATCCAAAATCTGAAACACACTGGTCCCAAGCATTTCAGATAAAATAACATATAATTGTTTTTATTTAAAAGCTCTTCCACCTTGACCAAGTTCCTATAATAAACACGGACTCCCTCCAAATTAGATTTGTTGAGTGCCTGTTATTTGCATTTACCTTCATTATCTCATTTAACCTTTCAACAACAGTGTAAGGGGAGAGTGTAGGCCTCCAGAGGGTAAAGTAACATCTAGTGGGTAAAGGACAATGTTCTCACCACGGGTCTTAGATTCCAAAGTCCATTTTCGTCACAAAATATTACCACCTTAAAGAATCAGACAAAATTTTTACCTTTTTACATGTTAAGTTTTTAACAAGTTAAGTGTGAGTCAGGCATTTGTATATCAGATCTCTCTCTCTTTTTTTTCTAATTGCTTTTTCATTCATGTTTCCCAGGGAAAAAATTTGGCTCAGAGCTGTGATAAAGATGGCCTCTCGTTCTGACATTTAAGCATTGACCCCCTTGAACTCTCTGGTTCAAGGTTCAAGGGGTGCTGTAATTTTGTCTACATAGATTCTGCTTGTAATTCTCTCCTAGAGTTCTAAGAAAAGTGAGGAAACCGACTTGCAGTCGAGTGACCTTTCCACCAGTCACAGCAAGCTGCAGGGTTTCCCTCTGTAATTGCAAGTGAACCTTGGAGATGTTGCCTCAGGTAGTCGGAGGCCGAGGGGACTGTTGCCGCAGGTAGACAGTGTGATCCAATAGAATAGCAATGGAAGACCCACTGGAAGATTCTGTTTCTGGAATATACCACATCCACTGCCCCCAGGGCCTCAGCCTTCCTAAAGGAAAACAGTGCTTAAAAAAATTGTAAAAGTTATACACAGCCTGTGGAAAATTGATAAAATA
This sequence comes from Propithecus coquereli, assembly GCF_000956105.1. Classification (NCBI taxonomy): domain Eukaryota; kingdom Metazoa; phylum Chordata; class Mammalia; order Primates; family Indriidae; genus Propithecus; species Propithecus coquereli. The sequence continues at coordinate 3,276,480 of NW_012148030.1, forward strand.
CAGAGCATATGAACATGCAGTTAAATTTCTTTTCTAATCCATTATAAGAGCTAGCCCACTATAGTTGAACTTTGATGTAGTCAGTCTATTCCAGCACACGTGGATACCTATATGCTTGTATTGTTCTGTCTCTGCATATCCAAGAACCATGTAGGCATATGTTATTACTTAATTAACAATAATAATGAATTCAACACATTTTTCTTAAGTGTCTTGTTTGTGCCAGGCACATATGAGTTAGAGCTGGGAAGACTGCAGTGAACAAAACTCCTTGTCTTTCTAGTTTGTGCGTTTTGTAAAGGTGAAGTCAGCCTTTAACTTTGCATTTTTGGATGTTGTTTTTTACTTAACGTTATGCAAGAGCATTTTCCTGTCATATGAAACAGACTTTGAAAATAGGATTTTTAATGCGTGATAGTCTTTGAAAATAGGATTTTTAATGGGCAGATTTTTTTTCTAACTCATAGCTGGATCAGAGTTTATTTAACCATTTACATTTCTTAGCTTATTTTCTGTCTTCTCTTTTCTTTGCTTTGCTTTGCTTTGCTTTGCTTTTCCATTAGAGATAAGTTAGTGAGGAATTTCACTGTGTTGAGTGTTTTCTTCTTGACTAAGGTCTTTTGTCTCAAAAACAAAACAAAAACACAGAACTTCCTCCTTTGTCCCCCCATCCTCCATCCCAATCCCATTCTGGGCAATAGCTGTTTTTAAGGTGAGGCTGAGCACCCATTTAGTGAAGGTCGGCATCATTAAATGACTGCTTAGATAAACATTTGTAGGTGTTAATTGGTCCTGCCTGGGGGGTCTTTGAAGCTCCACAGCTCTCTGTTCCCTTTGAAGTTTTGTTTTTGCTCCAGCCAAAAACCTCCCTGGTCTGTCACTGGGCAGAGGCACCCCCAGACTTTTCTCTCTCCAAGCACTGTACACGCACCTTTTCCTGGGATTTCAGAATCTGCAGGCCTTACCTGGGTGTATGTCATTCTTCTAGCTAATTGTATCTGTTGCCCATAGGAAGTGAATTTGGGCAGGTCACTTTCACCTAAGTAAGCCCTGGGATTCTAAGCATAGAGGAGGCCCCATTCTAAATGATTTAAAAACCAAGAGAGAAAACAAAGTGAACCAAGAGTTCATGCCTAGTTATTTTTTTTTTTTATTTTTTTGCATTGTAATTGGTTTCAGTAGTCATGAGAAATTTTCGGGGGTGCACATCCTCTTTTTGTGCGTCATTTTGTCTTCTGTGAAGCCTTTTAGAAGGGAGAGTCTGTAACCCTGGACGTGGAACGTGACTGATTCCCAAGGATTCCTGGACTAGGTTTTTAACCTCTCAGCCTCAGTTTCCACCTCTGGAAATGGAGATCCCAGCACTGGCCTCCCAGGATTGTTAAGAGGATCAAATGAGGTGGGTGGTGAGTGACTGTATCTTGTAAATGCTAATGTGCTCTGCAGGGTGTTTTTACTACCAAAACCATCTTCCTGCCATTTTCTAATCAACCACAGAGGTTCACTTAGTTTCATAACTTGGCCCTTCTTCACTAAGCTGCAGAAATAACTATTCATCTCTTCCTTGATACTTAAATCCCCAGGAAATTGTTGTAGGTGCCCTGGAAGTCCAGCCATTGTTTCTGTGAGCTGTGAAGACTGTTGAGAAGAGTTCAAAGAGGTCGATGCTTAAATGTTGGGGGCGGGGACTTGCATGTGGGGCGGGAGCTGGAGCAGGTGGAGGTGGTGTCCTTTAAGTTCCCTGTCTGGCTGTTCTCAGAATTCAGGTGACCCCTTTTCCCGTTGACTTTTACATCCTCACCTTTGAGGGTGACATTTGTAGGGACACCTTGTGTGAATGGAGCTCAGCTACTGGGTGGCCTCCATGGGCTGGTTCAGAAGGCCCTTCGGTGACAAAGAGCAGAAAATCACTCAGGCTACCTTAAGTCACAGGATTTATCATGAGGGGACTTGGGACAGAAACTGAACTGGAACTGCTCCGGTAGGTTCTCAGGATTCAGCACAATACCTGGGACAGACTCCTCCGTCCCTGCTCTGGGGCCATCATGTCTCCCTTGGCCAGCATCTCTGCCCCTGCGTGTGTCTGCCAGTCACTGGCCAGTCTCTCCTAAGGTCTGTCTTCCAGGCCCTGGAGGAAACCAGTCTGATTGAAGTTCTCAGGGATCACTCCTCCTTCTGCGGAAAGCCATTCGTATTAGACCACAGCTTGGGTGTGGTGGTGACACGATCAGTGAAAGGACTGCCCTGTCACATTGCCACTCTTGATTTAATTGGTGGCCATCCTTTTGCAAAGAACAGCCTAAAGTTGCTTCCTGGAACTGGGGACTGTGGTTAGGGGAAGTTGGCTGTGGCAGGCACTGTTAAAGACATATCCTGTTGGCACGTACATATTTGAGCCCAGCTGGTGATAGTGGTGATAGCAGCAGCAACTCCTATTTATTGAGGGTGTCCTGTGTGCCGGGTAATGAGCAATATCTTCTTTAATCTTTATGTCTACCTGGCAGGAAAATACCTACTTTATCTCCGTTTTGGGGAGGAAGAAACCGGGCAGAAAGTCTTTAAAAGTGGCTTGCCTAAGAACACACACGTAGGAGATGAACGGAGGCCCTGTGACTTGTGAACTTGCGTTCTTAACCACAGCACTGTAACTGCTTCTGAACAGCTGGAACTGATGTCATAAAAGACCAAACAGTCACAAACAATAGTGTGATTGATTTATAGCATATCACTTGGGTTTCTCACCTAGAATTTATTTAATCTTTCTTTAGAGAGACAATTCTAACCAGTTTGGTAATCTGGTTTCTCAGCCTACAGTAGATTAGAAGCAGCAAATTTAAAAATGAGAGAGGGATTTTTACAGACAGATCTGGGAAGAAGGGACAGCTGGTAACCCAAATATAAGGAAGCTGGCCAGGAAATTATAAAATGTAATGCCCAGAAGAGGTAAAGAAACATGACAATTTAAGAACAGCTGGTCCGGTGCCCAAGTGTGTGTCCTACACACTCCTCAGGAGTGAGTGTGCCTCTAAGTCTTAGCACCTGGTGTCATGCTTGTCACAACTACAGCTTCTGTGGGTATTTGATGAACTACAACACAGCACAGTGTTGACCCACAGCCATCATTTGTGTTCACTGTCCTTTAGGAAAGTAGAAAAATAAGTAATGCATTTTTTATAACTTTTAACATCCATATAGTTAATATAAAAATATTTTGGTGCTCTTAAGAATTAAGCTCTCCATTTGAAAACTTGTCTACTAACTATTGCATGTTCTCCAAGGGTTCTGGAGAGACAGGGTCTCCTTTGGGTTACCACTGGTTTTTGTTGCAAACTCCGATTTCTGGGTTTTAGGATGCATATTGGTTGTTTAAATTTGGGAGAAATGGTAAGTTTTCTGATACTGTGGTGTGGGCCTGTAGAGCTAGCTGCTCTTGGTTGACTCCAGAATGACTTGGGCTGTTGGCTCAGGTGGAGAGAGGGGCCCTCGGCCAGGGCCGGCTTGCCTGCCCAAGGTGTAGCACGCTGAGAGGTTGGGGTTTGGAGAAGGGAGGTGCCCATGAGGGGATGAGGGGACATCTTGTCTGTTGCCTGGGGATTTCCTGGCAGGTATGTTGGAGCGCTTGTCATTACCTTGCTTTTCCCATACTCCTAGGGGGACCCAGGATGGGAACTGATGGGTGGAGATATGGAATGGACTTAACACTTCTTGCATACATCCTGGCACCCTGACAGGTGGGTGGACGTCATCTGCAGTGCTGCTGATAGAAAACATGCCCACTACCCTGCTTGACTGTGCCCTGGAGACTTCGCATAGTTAATCCTCACGTTATCAAGGCAGGCTGGTCCAGTGCTGCCTTCCCATCCTCATCCCCACCCCTGTGGCAGAGCCACACGCCTCCTTCTCCCTGCTTGACCCACACAGCCTCTTCCCTCATTCTGGAAAGCCGCCACCCAGCTCCGTCAGACTTCTTCCAGAGACACTTCCTCGACGCCTCAGAGTAGGCCGGACTCTCCTGGTATGTGCTCTTACAGAACATTGAACCCTTACCCCAGCTGGGGCTTCCTATTTGTTTAGCTTTTTCTCTCTCTCCCCGGTAGATTGTACAGGTCCTGAGCGGAGGGTTCATACTGGTTTTTCATTAATTTACTCAACAGATACTTACTGAGCGCCTACTGTGTATAGCCACTGAGGATTCAACAGTGAATAAAACAGACATATGTCCCTGCCCTCCGGAGGCTGACAGTTTAGTGGCTGGAGGCTGATACCATAAAAATCATGGCATGTATTAGAAGGTGCTAGATGCTGTGAAGAAAAGCAATGTTATAGAAGGGGGGTTAAGGCAGCGGGTCTTGACTGTATAGTGGAATCTCCACAGGAACTTCTGAAAACGGAGTCTGGGCCCCAGTCCAGGCCAACTGGACTCTATAGGGATGAAGTTCTAGGTTTGTAAAAAGCTCTCCAGATGGTTTGGATGCACAGTGAGAGAGGAGGTGAGGGAAGGTTTGGCAGTTTTAAATATGGAGGAGAAGGAAGGCCTCCTTGGGAAAATGACATTGAGCTCTCTCACCATTGTACCTTCAGTTCCCCGGCACCATGCCTGAGTGACTCACGGTAAGCACTCAGTTTTTGTTGCATAAATGAGAAAAACATTTATATTTATTTAACTGGTGGGAATGCCACCACTTTTGACTGGTCTATGCCAAGTATAGAGTCTGTAAATGTTACTCTCTTTGGTTAACAGCACACATAGCACAGGCCTTCCTATCCCTCCTGCACGTTGGTTTTGTTCATTTGCTGATTCATCTAGAATTTCCCTTCATTTTCAGATGGGAAGTTTCTTCCAGTAAACCTTTTTTTGTTTTCAAGGTAATTTCTTTTTTTTTTTACTGTTGTGTTGGATATGAGTATCAATGAAACCAAATTAAAATGAACCAAGGGGGTTTGCTGCATAAAGCGAATCCAAATAATTTATTGCTACAGGAAAAACCATTATGGTCTTTTTATCATTTAATTTTAACAGTCTGTAGATACTGGGACTTTTTTTTCCACCTTAATTGCAATTTTTCTCCCAAAAGGTTGGTTGCATAAAACTTTTGGCTTACATTTTTTTGCTCAGGTTACATCCAAACTCTGTTAACCGATATTGAAGCATTGCCCCAGAGTATATAGTAACATAGGGCTTAATTGAGCTATCAGGCTTCTAATGAATTCATATTGAGATTTATCATTTAATTAAAAAGCAAAGAGGGGAAAAAGCAAAGGGAAGGTGTACAATTGTTTCTCCCACCGGCCTCCATTTCCTACATTTAAAATCTCCTGCCTGGTTTGTGTTAGCTTGTGGAATCCTACAGGATGTTGTATAAATGTACTCAGGGTGTATACATAAAATGGAGAATGCTCTGTATTACAATTACTTGACTTCTTAGTAGGTCTTAAAAATTGATTCCAATTTGGTGACAATCACATGACACTTGATTAAGTATGAATTATGTTTTATGTTTTTACAAAGGTTGGTGAGGCCATTTTCCAAAATTATTTCTAGCTCTGTATATCTGAAGCAATCTGAAAATCTAATCAAAGGGAATGTAATACTGAGATGCTTTTGCTTTACTGAGAGACAGAGAATAAATTTTTCTCGAAAACACCATTTCTTATATGCTACATGCTCCTTTAAAATTCACACTGCATTAAAAAAGCTACCTTTAAGCAACACTTTTTATGATAACTGCATTTTTAAATATGCAAGTGTAATGTTGCAAACCTGTAAATGTAGGGCAGTCAGTCATTTATTGATTCAGAGTGGTAATGTATACTGTTTTTTTGTATTTAGATTGTAGAGTTATATTATGTGTTTTAAAAAAATGAACAGTATTTTATGTTAAGATAAAATTTAAGTACTTCAGTGTTTAGTACAGTTAAGAGGTGGAGTAGTATTTTCCTGTACTTATTTTAGACTTTGCCATGTCTAAGGAGTAACTCAAGTAGAGATAAAATAGGACAAAAATGATTAAACGTCAAAAAAAAATCTTAGGTTTCTATAAAAATAAGCTAAGAGGCCAGGCATGCTGGCTCATGCCTGTAATCCTAGCACTCTGGGAGGCCGAGCTGGGAGGATCACTTGAGGTCAGGAGTTCGAGACCAGCCTCAGCAAGAGTGAGACCCTGTCTCTACTAAAAATAGAAAGAAATTAGCCAGACAACTAAAAATAGAAAAACTTAGCCAGGTGTGGTGGCACAGGCCTGTAGTCCCAGCTACTTGGGAGGCTGAGGCAGGGGGATCGCTTGAACCCAGGAGTTTGAGGTTGCTGTGAGCTAGGCTGAAGACACGACACTCTAGCCTGGGTGACAGAGTAAGACTCTGTCTCAAAAAATATATATATATAATAATAATAAGCTAAGAAACAAATACCTTTATATGAGGTGAGAATCTAGGGAATGTTGGTGTTTGAGCCTCTTTGGGCCTTGGTTTCCCTCATCTGGTTTTCCTGCACAGAGATCTGTGAGCTCATTGCTGATTGGAGCCATCAGGTCTGTACATACATGTGCATATCTGTGTGTATGCTGTATGTTTTTGTATGTTGTATGTTTTTGCAGGGAGGGGAGCATGGTGTTCAACTGACCCCAGATACTTGAGCTCAGATACTTTTGTATAAAGAGAAGAGCAGTAAGATTATGAAAGTGTGATCTGCAGACCTTGGGTAACTCTTGCATGGTGTAGGTAAAGACAGAGATCTAAGGAACTTGATCAACTTTTGTCATGTAGCTTGGTGGGTCAGAATCGGGAAGGGAACACACCTCTCTCTCTCTCTGTCTCTCTTTCTCACTCTCTCTCTCTCTTTTTTAAACTCTAATCCCGTGACAGATTATGGAGCATGCATTCTTGACTTTTAGCCAAGGAGCACATACAGGTTGTACACATGGGTTCTGGATTCTGGTGGTTTGAATTCAAGTGATGGCTCTGTTACTAGCTGTGAGATCTTGGACAACTTCTTTGCTTCCGTTTCTTCACTTGTAAAATGGGCATAAAAATAATTCCCACTTCATAGGGTTGTGATTGTGGGGATTAAATGCGTAATAATACATGCAATATGCTTAGAACATTGCATAGTACACAGTAAACACTCAATAAAGAACCATTGTTACTGTCGTTATTAATCTGTTCCATTAAACCACATTAGACACCTATAATTTCAGATTTACCATTTGTACATGTTTATCATTGTTTTAATTTCATTTCTTTCATTTGACCTGTCTGTTTACAGCTCATTATAACTGTAGTGTGCAATACGATCCAGTAGCTTGCCAGTCATATAGAAGCTCTTGGTGGTTTGGCAAGTGACCAGGATTCCAAACATCTGTTGGAACTGTTGCCAAAATGCAGTAGATTTTCATTTCCCGGAAATTGTTCAACTAAGAGTGCAAATCATTAATATGACTTTGTGTCTTTAAAAAAATTCTTTCTTCTTTTACAAAAGTATTATGTTTCCCACCAGTTCTGTGAAGCTGAGCAGTCACAAAGGTCTTGTTCTTGCCTCCTGAAAAAACATTACAATGGGTAGCAGATGTGCCCCTGGGATCACCTGAAATGACTTGTAGACATAAACCAATGCAAGATAGAGAAGGTAAAACTCTTTTTTCTTCTCTAGCAATCCAAGTAGTCAAGCGAGTGATCCCGTTGTGCAGGGGCACTTAGCAAATCAGGAAGCAATAACAGTGAATAACTTTCTGCTTTCAACAATTTGCACAGCTATTAACGATGGATGACTTTTCCTTTAGGATGGCATTATTGGCAGCAGCAGGACCCAGACCTCTGCTGCAGGTCTGCATGTTTAAGCAATGTGTGCCTATCCTTGCTGATAAACTTGTAACAGTGGCCAAGGTCAAAGTTAGGGGGCGAAATTCTAGCCTGTGTTTTGAAGATCTGGGAGCATTCAGATGCATCGGAACTTATATTTTCATTCTTTCTCCCAGAAGACACAGCTGCAATTGTGAACAAACACATTGCAAGAGCTTATTCTATAATACCATTTTGGCCACCAAATCCAGGTATGATCTGATTCTTTTTTTTTTTTTTTTTTTTTTTGAGACAGAGTCTCGCTTTGTTGCCCAGGCTAGAGTGAGTGCCATGGCGTCAGCCTAGCTCACAGCAACCTCAGACTCCTGGGCTCAAGCAATCCTTCTACCTCAGCCTCCCAAGTAGCTGGGACTACAGGCATGTGCCACCATGCCCGGCTAATTTTTTCTATATATATATATATATATATATTTAGTTGTCCAGATCATTTCTTTCTATTTTTTAGTAGAGACAGTGTCTCGCTCTTGCTCAGGCTGGTCTCGAACTCCTGACCTTTTGCGATCCACCTGCCTCGGCCTCCCAGAGTGCTAGGATTACAGGCGTGAGCCACCGCGCCCGGCCTAGATCTTAACCACCAGGCCACAAGGTGAACTAGCATGATCTGATTCTTATCAGGTTCCACATTGTAAGAGGCCTTGTTGTCATTGGGTCATCTGTGTCCTTTGGAACTTCACCACATCCAAAAAAGTGTGTTACAAGCAAGATTATATTCTTGTCGTGAATTACAGAATCGTATAGCGTGTTTTCTAACATCAGCTTTTTAGAAAGGAACTTTTGGTGAATGGTTCACTAAGAATAAGTAAAGTGAGACCTTTCTGCTCTCATCTCAAGTTTGATACTACTTGGCCTCGGACAAGAAGCAGTGCGCACATTTTGTGCACAATGATGATTATAGGCTGGTATTTGTATGTGCAGCATGTATCAAAATCCAGATTTTTATTTCCCCTAGGAATATTTCCCCAGGGGGTGTTGGATATTATTTTCTGCCAAGAATCAAAGGGGCTATTTTAAAAAGTACTACTTTTTGTGGGGGGAGATGGTCCCCTTTTCCTTGTCCCCAAATCCTCTTATGTCTTCTCCACAAAATGCCCTTCTTTTTTCCCATAAGCTGACTTGTAGATTCAGATAGCAATGTGATAAAAATACCATGTTGTATTTCCAGTGAACTCAATTAGATGAGATGAATTAATTGGATTTTTTTGACATGTCTCTGAAAGTATAAGATACTTGCTTTTGGGACTCGCAGGCATGGTGGCCTGGGAGCTTTCTCAGTTTGCTGCTATTCAGGACATGGCATAAGAACTATCATTTGAAGCCTGTCATTTCAGTCCCCCTTGGGGGTATAAAAATGATGTAGTGATTTTTTCAGATAGCAGAGCATAAATCAGCAGCCGTCTGGCCTGCCCGTCAGCCCGGGGCATTTCCAGGTTATCACCCCCCTCATCAGCAGAAGCCTCTATTACGCATTTCTCTGTCCACACCGAGCAGGTGAGATGGTAATCTAAGAGTCAGTTTCCAACACACACAGAAGGACTCTTGGAAGTTTTTCTCCTCTCTCTGTTCTCTCACCCTGTATAATTTTAGGAATCCAGGCATGCAGGCTTTGAGGGTCCTCCTTATCTCATGTCATTCAGGGGCTGGAAAATTCTGGAATTTGGATGGGGGGTGAGGAGCTGTAGCCCTTGAATCCCTTTTGGGGTCTTAGTTCATTCTACCTTGCATTATAATTGTATAGAGGAGAACACTCCTCTATATCCCAGGATCCACCCCCAACGCAGTAGTTTGCTTGGTATGTGCTTAGTAAATGTTATTGGCCCTTTGTGATTCTTTCTTCAGTCTAAAAATTCCAGAACCAAAACAGAAGGTAAGAATATGGCATATTCTGGACTTTTTCATTTTTTTTTTTTTCTATAGCATATGTCCTTTTCAAATATAGACCAAAGGAGTCAGACAAAAAAATATTGGGATGAAAGTATATAGCACCTCCTTTCATGGTAAAAAAAAGTGTGCCCGATAAATTTTTTCTATCTACCATTTGCCTCCAGATATATTTTAATCACAAAGTTATTTGGATGTTTCATACTCTACTTGTGCTCAAATTGTTAAGCCTTGTGTCAGTTATAACCCTGAATGTCAGTTAGCTCCATGAGAACAGGGATGGTGTGTATTTGTTTTTAATCTGTTTCCCTGGCACTTAGCTCAGTGCTAAACTTATAGTGGATCCCCAAGAAATACTTATTGAATGAGTGTCTTTTGGTCATGGTGGACAGTGCAGACAGAAAAACTTTTGGAACTGAATTGTTAGAATTCTTTAATTTTTATTAGTATAAACAACCCAAAGGGAATGTTAAATAGAAAAAGTAAGTTTAGATTTTTTAACCCCCTCTTGAGGATCAAGATAGTAAGAGTACAATTAAAGATTTATGAAAACCAGATAATGATTTGCACCTTTGAAATAATTTGAGCCTTTGATTGTCATTTTAGCTACAAGTAGGTTACCAGTCATAGCTCTATAATATCCCTGGAAGCCTGCTTTATGCAACTTGAACTGCACTGTATTATCTAAGACAAACCTCAGTTCTTGGCCAGGTACAGTTTATATTGCTCTGAAGCTGGCGTCCTTGGGGGGAGCAGGCTGAGATGGTGAACCCATTGGAGAGAATTGTGGTGGAACTCTTTAGCAACTCCATATTAGAAATCATGCTCCTGTTTACTTCTTTGGCACTTTCATTGCCACCTCCAAGGAAGGGACAGACTGTGTCCTTGGGATCAGAGCCTCAGTTCACTGTCTTCTGATGAATGGGACAACAGTGTGCCATGCTCAGCCAACCACTTGTGCAAAACAGCTTTCCTTTTTGTTTTGTCCCTTAGCATAAGCCATACATGAGAGGTGCAGGGATATAGTTCTGTGGTGTCATCTACCAGGGACATGATTTTCCACAGATTCAGCTTCCACGGTCCATCCCTAGGCCACCTTGTTCTTTTTTATAGGTTTTTGGTTGATACATGCTTCTCTGCAGAACAGCACTTGGCGCCTCCCACCATCACCGACAAGGATGGATTCTGTACACCTCTTCTTCCTAGGTGTTTTTGAGGGACGATCAGAGCTACTTCTTTGTGGCTGTTTACAAAAGCCCTCTCTCCAGTCTGAATCACCTTACCCTACTCTCGACTTCTTCCTTGTAGTTACCCTTTTTTCAGAAACCCTCCCTCCTTCCTCTGAAGGCTTGTGCTTGCACACACATTCACACACACACACACACACACTTCCTGCCTCCTGGCTCTTCCTTATCCTGTGTCTGGCCTCCTACTACCGTTCACGGTAAATGCTTTTAGCACGTAATAGTTCTTATCTCAGAAGCTTGATTTTATGTTTAATTTTTAAAATACAGCCACCTAAGGGTTACAGCGATATCCAGTGAATGTTTTGGAAAAAAAAAATACTTAAAAAAATCCAGACTACAGGGGTAATACTTTAGCATTGTTAAATTCAGACATCATAGAAAGTGAAAGTTTCCTATAATATGTTTCCCATGACCAGCTTGAACAGTTTAGTGTATATTTCTTTTTTTCTAAGCACATACTATTTTCTTAAAAATAGGATCATCATGTACATACTCTTTGTAATTTCTTTTTCTTTAGAAAAGAAGATTAATTATATTTCAAGCATTGTTCCATGTCAGAACATACAGATCTCTCCTTCATTCTGTTTTAATAGCTATAAGGTATTCTGTTGTGAAAATAATTCTTTGGGTGGGTCACAAGTGAGTGTGAAATGTAACATTTGACTCTTGATCAGTCTCTATTTCTATATATTCGCCCCGATTCTTTGAGAACAATGAGTACCATAATATATTTTAGTAAAATAAGGGTTTTTGCGGGGGAGAGGGGAGAGGGAATAACTAATTTAAATGGTTTTTTTCTCAGTTGCCCACCCCTGTTTAAAGATCTGTTTTAAGGGCTGAGATGTTAACTTTTTAATATCCTAAGGCTTAAATTAAACTTACTGATTTTTTTAGTATAAAAATACTGTATAGTTTAATTTTTCTATTTAGCCAAAAGACCAAAGTCCACTAACCAAAAAATTATCAGTCTCACGTGAATAATAAATAAAAGCTTTCCTTGAATTAGGACTGCTCTGAGATTCAGAATTTTATATGGTGGAAGTTGGGGTATGACCCCTTAAATAAGTGTGGCTAGTTAAAGGTGTATCGATATTCTTTGTGGAAAGGGGGCTGCCCGGTACAATTGTGGTCTTTTCACATTACTCCACGTGGTGCTTTCAAAATGTTTATTTTTTATCTTGGTACTAGTGAGTACAACTCATAATTGGCCAGATGATATCTAAGTCTAGGACTAGAGTGGTGAGTGGGCCTTATTATGATTTGATCAAAAGTAAACGAGAAAACAGAAGCAAAGGGAAAAAAGAAGTAAGAGAAGGATCCACATTTTTCTTATTGTGGGGCTAAAATGCTGCATGCTGAATTTTTACTTTCTGATTAGAATGAACTGTTGAACAGATATGATTTCTTTCTTTGGGGTCAGGAAGAAAAACTGTCAAATTTTAGTTTACTGTTCTTTTCTCTAGGTCTCTCCCCCATATCCAGCCATTTTTTTTTTTTATTTTAAAGCTTGGCTGTATTAATCAGATAGCAGCCACTGTTTAACATGTCCTTCTGTGGTCTAAGTGTTTGCAGATTAAGTTTGAACCAAGCCAGAAATCCCCTTGCATTTTCTGATGTAGCAGAAATGAACCTGGCTCATTCCACCTCACAAGCTTTACCCAAATGGGGCTGGGCGCGGTGGCTCACACCTGTAATCCTAGCACTCTGGGAGGCCGAGCGGGAGCATTGCTTGAGCATAGGAGTTGGAGACCAGCCTGAACAAGAGTGAGATCCTATCTCTACTAAAAATAGAAAAAATAAGCCTGCCATTGTGGTGTGTGCCTTTAGTCCCAGCTACTATAGGGAGGCTGAGACAAGAGGATTCCTTGAGCCCAGAAGTTTGAGGTTGCAGTGAGCTACGATGACGCCACGGCACTGTACCCAGGGTTACAGAGTGAGACCCTGTTAAAAAAAAAAAAAAAAAAGAAAAAAGCTTTACCCAAATGGTTCAGAAGGGATCTACCTGATTTCATAAAGAAGGGTTAATTTGGAGTCTGGTTTAATACAGGTACTCTTAAAACACATTCATTTTTTTTTTCTCACCTCCAGGCATAAACATTGGCCTTAATTTCCCCAGAATGAGTCTATGAATGACCTTGTTCAAGTATTCCTTGCAGATGTCAGTTCCCAAGTAATAAGCTTGGGATTGTTCTCTTCTCAGCTTGCCAGCCGGGAGAACAAGGTGTGTTCAGCAGTTGCCGTTCGATATATTTACTCTCTACCTGCTGGCTTCAAACAGTATTAATTTTTATGTGCTCATTGTGCATTGTGTTTAATTAAAAGCAGTTCTATTCGCAGAGGCACTCATAGGATTTTTTTTCCCTGAAATGAATAAAACAAATAGGCATCTGGTATTTGTTTTGTATAACACAATCCCCATAAAATGAAGAGTAATAAAACATAATTATCTGTAAAGGCTTGTTTTATAAGCCTGAGAATGGGCTTGTTTCTACCAGGTTTTTAAATTCTACTCAGAGGATTTAAAGAGTCTTTGTACATTAATACATAACAACAATAACAGCAAATGCTTCCCAATTACATGCATGAATCCTACTTATCTTTTATTAAACAAATGTTTTTTTTTCTGTTACAGTGCACATGATAAAAGTTTGCCATTACATTCCTTTTATGTGAACACATTAGGTTGAAGGAAAATATTTACTTCCTGTTCTATATTCTGTTCAATCTGTATGGCTTTATTTATGATTTTTCCCCCTCAGCATAATTAAAGAAATAACTTTATAGTTGGTGGTTGACTTTTTTTAGGTCACAGACCACTCTGTGGATTCTAAAACCTCCTTTCAGAAAAATATACATCAAACTTTTACATATGTTTTTATAGGGTTTGTAGACCTTCCGATCCTTGTTTAAAGACCCCTGCTGATGCCTGATAATTATTTTGAAAACTGCACTTCTCATCTGAAGGTTTTAGTTTCAGTGTATGAGTATCTGATGAAAGAAATTCATTCAATGGTTTTGTAGCGTTGGATTTAATTTCAGGGTTGGGCTCCTTTCTAGGAATGGAGGAATACTGTAATATGGGGACGAAACTTCAGAGCATAGTATAAAAATTATTAATTCAAAAGTGTACCTGCTGTCAGATTGGATGTCAGTGCCGACATCCCTAGGGGCTGCTGTTCCCAAGACTGTTTTCATTGTTTCTATCCAGCACTAGGCACGAGCCTTGAAGTAGTGAATTCATCCTCTGAGGTTGTGTGTCCATTGCTTCAAGAATAAAAGAAGTAGCAACAGAATCATGCAGCGCAGTATTTCACAGTGACAGTTTTATGTGGTTGTGTGATGTTGCAGAGTCTTGTATGTGATGTCGACCCTTTTCTTTTGAATCAAAGCACAGGGCTTTCCTGGAGAAGGGAGGCTTCAAAAATAACTAGTCTAACACAAAATTAAGCTCCTAAATAGTTATTGCATTCTGTCTACTACAAAACTAATTGCTTACAGGAAGTAAAAAGTACATATATCTAATATTTATATCCCACTTGAATAGTGGTTTCTAATTTTAGATTTCCAGCCCTTTTTTACATTGTCTTTTTGCATTGAAATTATACTGAAACATTCATATTATTATGAATGCAATCTAAATTAAATAGACAAAGATACTTGGTTTCTCCCTTCATGTTGTCATCTATTGGAGAATGACTAGCTTAAAATAAGTGCATCAGTTCCCCATCCAAAGGGAAGCTGAATATTCCAAATCTAGATCAGCAGTCACTTTGTGTGCCTATTTGAAATACCATTTTTGAACACACTTGGCAACTTAAAGTGCCCAATTAAAAGCTCTGTAAAAAGAGGAAGTCTGTAGATGTGCAATTAGTCCTTAGGATTCAGAGCGTTTCCTTTATGTGTGGAATCACTGGACACAATAGCTTTATGCCAGGTGCTTAGAATAGAAAGTATTTTTCAGGATGGATTATTTCTGTACTTGGTGCTCCTAAAATGGTTACTTAAAGAGGCTCTCAACTCCATAAAAATAGTAGTGGCGTGAAGAAATTTTGGATGTGGTCTTTCACGAAATTTTAGGCGATCAATAACTATAGCTAGCCATCTAACTGATGGGCAGTACACAAAAGTTGCTTAGGTTTCTGGACGCTCTATTTTATCTGATTGCCAATCTCCCTCTTCCCACCTTTAATTTGTTTTTTTAAGAGATGAGGGTTGGATGCCAGAGAATTAGCCAGTATTGTGTTCTTCCTTACTAAAGAATGAAGCTTCACTGAGTAGAGCCAGATGGGTTGTATATTCTGGGATTATTTGTAGTGTTTATGATAGAGAGACCCAAAACACTAAGCACTTAATAGCTTTCCTTATTTACAAGTCAGATTCATCTAAGGGACATTATTCTTTTATTTTTCTGGTGCTTGAAATGTTCCTTTAAAATAGGTTATCACAGTGCTTACCGCGGCAGCACATATACTAAAATTGGGATGATACAGAGAAGATTAGCAAATAATTTTTAAAAAGTATTTAAAAATTTTGTTAAAAAAGATTATTAGAGGATACACAGTGGCACAAAATTTGTTGCTTGTGAAAATGCAGAATGGATTAAGCTTTTCTTTTTTAATGCTCTGTAACAAAACAGGTCCATTTTATTTCAGTAAAAACACTGATTTTTTTGCCTAAGTCTCACACACACACAGTTAACATTGTGTAGATAAGTGGCTCTTGTTTCCCAGTTGTATAACAGATGCATTCTGTTAAAGTTTGCAGTAAAGTGAATGTTTATTAAGTTAATTATTTTTCCCCAGTGACTTCTAGTGTAAAAATCCTGTTGTCTTCCGCTGGGCTCTGGATATAGTATGTTCTCCGGATATAGTATAGTATGTTTGGTAAGAATACCAAAAAACCCCAGAAAAGAAACAACCGCCAACCCCCTCCTTTAAATCGTATAAATCCAGAGGAAGTGCTAACTTTCCAATGAAGCTTCTGATGACACTCAATATATTGCTCCCCCATCTTAAGCTGTGACATATGACTTTACTAACAAATGGTAACACAAAATCGTATCACAATCTGGAAGTTGTGACCCCTTTTCCTCACTCTTCTTCCCTTTGTCCCCATGGGAGAGAGAACAGTCACCAAGGCTTTAGCAAATAGGTTATTTTAATAACCTCAGCATCCTTGTTACTTTTCATATCATATAAACTTGATATCCAAGTTGAATTTACTCAACTCTTTCTAAACATTTTCTCCTAACCCTTTACCAATTTGTTATAATATCTTTGAATGAAGAGGCCTAGGTGATGATATATAATGCTTAACAATGGAAGCACCCATATCTTGCTAGGAATAAAGGATCATCCCATTTCCTTTCTGTGAGCATCTACTGTGATGCAATGTGGATCATATAAAGCACTGGGGATTTAGACCTCCAGCCCAAATATATGTTATGTATTAAAAGTTCTAGCTGTGTATAAGACGGCACTGTACTTTTAAAACTATTTCATCTAATCCTTGCAAAAACTTCATCAGGGGTACGTTAGGTGGATCTGCCATTATTTTTCATTTTATCTGAAAAATAATGAGGAAACTGAGACTTAGATTTGTTCAACGATTTGCCCAGAGTCACTCAAAGTGTTAGAGGCAGAGCCAGGATTTGAACCCGGCTCAGATAACATGCCCATCTTAATTTTTTGCTTGGTTGTTGAACTGTTGAGCGAAGATCTGATCCCTACAGTCTTGGAACCTGCAGTCCACTGAGGAAGATGGCCATGCACACAACCAAGCATGAGCAAGTTCAGACTTTGTGCTCTGTGATAATTCTGACAAAGAGGCTTTTAGTGGATCCCAGGAGGTAGCATCTGGAACATAATCACCTTGCAGGTGCTGTTTATTCTAGCTTGGGAGAGTTCTTTGCATCCTTACTCTGTAAACCCTACGATTACAGAGTAGTCTTGGACAAGGTTCTCATGAAGGTCCCAATTGGGGATCTTGAATCTCTCCCATTCAGTTCCTCTGAGAGAGTTTTGCTGATTAGACCAGTGGTTTGTATATTTTTTTACTTATCTTTCAAACTATTGGATGTGTTCCTCAGGGTCCACCCCAATGGAATTATTGGGTCAGGGATAAGGCATTGGCAGGCCAGTTGATGGTCTTCTCTTTCCTTATTGAGACCCATTGATCAAGAAAGCTAGTGCTTGATTCCCAAATTTGGAAAACCTCTGTTGAGCTTTTTACTATATTCTGGGGAAGAGAGTGGCTACTTAGGAGCCAATTAAACTAGTCTAGGTTGGGAAGAGAGGTGTTGAGATATCAACTAGGGGATAGGAAGAAAACCTGTCTGCCTAATGATGCTGGAGTTAGTTTTTGAATTCTTCATATTCAGAATATGGATTAGGGCCAGGCTGGCCTTGATAGCCTGAATCATTAAACACTTATAGTGACTGGTGGGTGATTGGCCACATAATAGGAAGATATATTCATAACAGATAATAGGGGCAGTGGGGATTGGATGGAGAGCATTAAATAGTACAGTATTTTCCATAAATGTTCTTTAATTGTGGGAGTACTATTCTGTAGATTTATTCATTCATGCATTGAATATGTATTTATTAAGTGCTTTTTATGTGCCAGGCTTATTCTAAAGTCTAAATTTCAAATTTGGTTCTTAAAATTCCTCAAGTTCAGAGTTTAGCTAAAAGCATCGTTATATCTGGAGAAGGAATTTTTATCACATTAAATGCTTAAAATAAGGAGAAATGTCTGTCTCTCTATCCCCCAAGCCCCACCAATTCTCTGTTGATTGGTCTTGTCAATCAGCTATAAGAGGTATAAAAATTTCTTGGACCATACATAAGTGCATACTCCATAGCGTATCCTGGTGACAGAGATTGAGAAACTGATTGGAAGAAAAGTTTAATCACTAGCAGTAGCCTCAGTGTTCTGAGATTTCAGGTTTCTTTCCCTCACTACAAACTTAATTCTTTCTTCTCTGTTTTCAATTTCAGAAGAATTTTAGAATGAATGAGGGAAATTAAAATGAAGTTGGAAGACCAGCAGAGATTTCACTGGGCATGTGGATAGGAAAGATTTGTGAGAAAATTATTCGAAGTTGGATTTTTAAAAAATGTGGTCAGCTCAATATGTAGTTACCGCTAGCCCGATCTGGTGACTTGGGTTGCATTATCTGTAAGTTTAGAACTTTTTTATTGCAGAGAATATTGATACACCCCACATTTTCTTAAATTTGCCCATCTGTTTCTTGTTAAAAGAAACTGTGGGCTGGGCGCAGTGGGTCACACCTGTAATCCCAGCACTTTGGGAGGCCAAGGTGGGAGGATCTCTTGAGCCCAGGGACTATGATCTTACCACTGCACTCCAGCCTGTGCAATAGAGTGAGACCCTGTCTCTATAAAAATTTAAAAACTAATAATTAAAAAACCCCAGAAGAAACTGTGGACATCTGCTAAAATACCCTCGTTTTAGCATATTCAATCTTACTATAAATTTATAATGGTTTTATTTCTGGAGAGTTTTATTCACATTAGTATGATTAGGAAAGAACAGACAGATCTTATTGGCAAACAAATTTAGATTTTCCAAATAATAAAGTCTAAAAGTTTCCAGCTGTAATCTTAAGATATCTTTTCATGGTGTCTGGTTTTAGAAACACTTTCCCCGCCCCCCTCGCCCCCCAGTTCTGAAGAACATGCTTCTTAGGACAGTGATGAGACTTAACACGTGAGAATTGTCCTTTTTGCATTGTGTTATGGTGCATGATGTGAAAGGTTAGAAATAAACACATCTCCGGATGCAACAGGCCTCAGTTAAGACATCTACTATTTTTAATTTATTTTACTATCTGTGGCCTGGCATATTATCTTGGGTGAGAAAAGCCATCCCTTTCCCTTAGTCTGAGGTCATATGTGGCTGTCAGTTCTCTATAATGGACTCGATAATGTTATGATTTTAAAATAACAGAAAATGAACATTTCTTGTTTCCATGATCATGGCAGTAGCACTCTCGTCTTATTTTTATACTGTCAATCACATTCTTCTTTTACAAGAATTCCCCTTGCCCCACCCCCTTCTCCCCAGAAGGTAAATGCCTGTGATTTAATACACCTAAGTCAAACCTGGCTAAAATCCTACAATGTTTGGTTTTGTTCTCAGCTTTTGTGACAGTGTTAAGAGGAAGGCAAGTCATGTAGGGGCTGGGTTGAAAGAGGAGAAAATGGAGCAGCTGTAATTCCCCAGGGGCAGAGTAAGAGATTGTTAATACATTAGTGGTAGGAGGGCTTCTGTAGAAAATACAATGGTACAATTAAATGGGGCTATTTAGAGCACGATGCCAGCGCCAATTCATTAAATGACAGTGGCAATTTCTTTGTAAGTCTCTTTCCTCTCTCCTCTTGAGACTCAGTCTATGCAGGGATGAAAGACAGATATGCAAAGCCTAGGAAGAGGCATGGTTACTTAGATGTCTGCTTCTTCACTTCCTTCCTTGGGAGCTAATTCTCTGATGAAAACCCTTACGGAAGGCAAGGCCCTAGAATACCTGTGCCGTGGACATCGGGCATGAAAATGCATCCTAGAAGATGATCTTCTTCCATATTCCAAAGCACCACTGCTCTGACTTAAAAGCAGATATCTATGCAGAATAAATCTGCTTGGAGATAAAGTGAGTTTTGTAGAAAATGTTGGATTGGATCCTTCTTATTCCAAAAGTATACTGAATTCACATTTGGCAATCTTGTGTAAAAAATATTTCAAAAACAATTTTTTTTCAGGAAAACAATATATTTTAAAAATTAGTTGGAATTTGATTACCTGCATGACCTAGTGAGAACCTCAAGGATTGGGGAAGTGGTTGAGGTTAGTGGTTAAGAATATTTGATGTCCTCTTTTTTCCTGTTACTTAACTATCTAAGCCCCCACTTCCTTATCAGAAGATGAGGATTCTAGTATCTGTCTTATTAGTGTTGCTCTGTGAAATTATAGGAGATAACCAAATGGAAAGCATTTTGCACAGTACCTGGCATAAGACAAATGCCCTCTAAATATTAACTAGTTTTATTATCAATCAATTTTAGCCCCTCCCCCCCAAAAGAGACTTAATGATCTTATTTGTCTGCTGAAGCATAGGGTTATGAGGAAGCTGAGACCTGGAGAGATGATGTATTAATTAGTGGAGGAGCCAAAATTAAAATCTACATTTTATGATCTCCCCTGGACCATCGTGCCTCCTATCATATGGGACTTTTCTGCAGTTGGTAGAGGAGGACTAACAGTTCCTCCACACTCTGTTGTTATAGATGAGGTATGATTTTTTTATATATATTTAAGAATGTAGTTTTTTTTTTTTTTTTAAGAATGTACTTTTAAGTTCTTCATTGCTCAGGTCCTTTGGGTGGCAAAAATCCCTGTGCTCTTAAAGGCATTATCAGTGCTTGAGTTTTAAAAGAACTACATTCAGAGAAAAACGCATCACATTTTGATTATGCCCGAGGCCTGCAGAATGCCATTTAAACAAGTGATATAAAAGGATAGGTATTTGATTAAAACAAATCTCCTTTAATGACTGATGTTTCAGCCTCCATCAGAACTTCTTCAAGGGAACTTCAGTGGGTTTTGCTGATAGCTGGATCCAATTTATGGGAGGTAAAAGAAAAGGCAATTATTTACTTAATTCATCTATTTTAGTTTCCAAACTTGATATATTGAACTTAAAGAATGGTGATGGGTAAGAGAAGAAGTTCTCCTGTTTAAAAAATGTATGACGTCTTGTACTTCAAGGAAACAGCTATTCAATCAGATTTCAGGATGGTATGAAGTCCTTCGTGATAACAGGCAAGTGGCATTTATCAGCTGAACAACTCAGGAAACACAGATGATTGGAACTGGTGGAGGTGTCCTCCATACCATTTTCTGCGTTGCTTTTGTGACTATCTGAGGTCTCTACTGGACAGATACTGGTATTCATATTTCCAGTTCAAATCATAGCATTTGCTCTTTCCATGGCCTGTGCATCATCTGCTGCTAGCCTCATCCCTACCTAATTTTTTGCTCACCTTTATCTCTTTGAAGGTCCAACTGTAGCATCACCTCCAAGAAAGTGCTTCTTGCCTTCTTGCTGCTGTTCATTCTGGGCCAGAGGCCCCTCTCTCTGGGGTTCCCTAGCACCTACTTTGCTTCTTCTAGAACATTCAATTCAATATTATAATTATATTATAATTGCCTGTTTAGTTGTCTCTTTTTCCTGTTACACAGTCAGCTCCTTGGGAACAGGGACCTCTTTGGTCTTTTCATCCAGTGCCTAGCAGGGTGTTTGGAGGCATTAGTGAATGTTTATTGAATAAACCAATGACTAACTTTCTGCACAAACCTGGCTTCCCTGAGTTTATATGCCCTCTTTGTAAATGAAACCTTTTTTGTATGATTAGCCATTTCTATTCTTTGTTTCTACTGAAGTTATTTTTTTATTTTCCTCATGTAAATCTTATTGTTCCCCCCTCACCCCCACACCCAATATGGCTAATGTTTTTCTTTCCTTTCCTTTTTAATTTTTGGAGGGGTGTGAAGTACAAGATAGAACATAGTATGGGCTAAATCCCGGGCTATTCAACTTGGCTAGACTCTTTTAGCCTTCCAGAATGTTGAGAAAGTAATTAGTGGGTAGAGGGGGGCAGTGTTAGAAGAAATGGCTGGGATTCTTTGTATCCAAAAGAATGTTTCCCCTTGGTGATGAGGTAGGCATTGTCACCCTTTTGAATAAATCCTTAAGCAAAGTACAAAAACACCAGCAGGCTAAACAATGCCTGGCTGCTCTCCCTTTAGGATTGCAGTACCTTTTATGGGTGAGTTTAGAAATGGGTTTCCTGTTCAGGTTTTTGACGTGTTATAATGTTGAGTGGCAGTCTAACCTTTGAACTTTCTGTGTTTTTGACATCAAAAGGAATTCTGTGCTTTACCAAAAAAGTTTTATTCAAGTAATTAATACTCATAAGGCACAGAGAGCAATTAGCATTTGGCTTGTGAACATGGTAAAAAATTATCTTTCCATTTGTTTCGTTTATTAGTTGATTTTTTTTTAAGGTGGAGAGATCAAATTTCCTTAATATTTCACTGTGTTGCTTTTTCTACCCTTAAGATTATTTTTTCCTATTGAAAATTGACTTTGATTAAACATTTTTTGATGACTTGAATATTTTCTTGATTTGCCAATATATCTAATTGTATTAATTTTTTATTTGTATAAATTTAAGGGGTACAGTGCAGTTTTGTTATGTGGATATATTGTGTAGTGGTAATTGTGTTAATTTTACTCATGAAAAGGGACATGTTTTTAGTAACATTTTTATAGCATATGAGAACTTTTATAGCAAAAACATGAATCATGAAGTGTGTAGGCTTTTAGCATATATTTTCTTTTAATGGAACTTAAAGTCTTAACTTTTTGCAGTGTTTTTTTGCACATAGTAGGTTCTTAGTGTTGAATTCATCCAGTCTGACTGTACTTTTTGATTATTCTTTGTGTTTTTAAAGTCTAACCTGTGTTTCAGTTTGTCATTTAATTGAAAGCTGTTTTTTCTGTGCATATCTACATGTATCATGCTTGGTTTTCTTACTTTTTTTTTAATTAAAAATATCCATAACTCAGCATTTCCCTATTTATGAATAACAGTGATTTAAATCTTTTTAACTTGGTATTATGTGATGTGAATGTTCACTCTTATTTCTTTATTCAACCTTCATTTTTAAAAAGATGACTTATGTATTTGTTATGTAAAATGTCTGTGATAATGACCTTTGGGGTGGAAATTTGTGTTCTAAAATGGTCATGACCTAGGAAGGCTTATTATTAGTAAAATTTAAAAAGGAAAAATCTGGTCAAATGCCCCTTGTTCTTCAATGGATAAGTAGTAAGTTGTATAAAGAAAGGTTTGGAAAAGGAACCTGCAGATTCAAAGTGGTTTAAAGAATATAAGAAATGTTGTATTTAAAAATGGGCATGACTAAATCATAGTGTCTAGACAGGTACACCTGAGTGGTAAAACTATAAAGAAATGCAAAATATGATTACTATGATTAAAAACAGTGTATAAATATGTTGCAAGTAGTATATAAAATGAACCCTCAAATTATGATAGAAGCATGTTGGTATTCATAAATGTTCTAATTTTTTTTTTATAAAACCACAAATGAAATTAGAATATAGGTTATAAGGACTGATTTTAATTATAGCTAATCCGAAAGTGCTAAATTGTTAATAAAACTATAAATAATATTTTCTGACGTGTGAAGCTAGCCAGGAATACTGGGTAGAAAGATGGCTCTTTAAAATATATATTTTTAAAATTTTGAAGTAAATTTATTATCACTTTGATATTTATGACTAGAGTCCCTATGTTAATTCTGATTTTATTGTTTTTCGAAATAATTAAGATATAAATCTTCTGCTGAATTCTGCTTGACTTAGTTGTTTCTTTTGCCTTGTTTCTTCATTCCACAAATGTTTTTGAGCACTTTCACTGTACCAAGCCTTGTGCTGAGTCTTGGATGATAGATATAATAAGGTAACACTGCTTGTAAGGATCTCCCAGGACAGGATCTTATACAGCATTAATGACTCATTATTTTATGAGTATTTTAAGTTTATGGAGAGCTATCTATGGTGCAGTTATTGGGCACTAAGTTTTTCTTCTACTTTGGTTCCAGTATGCATTTAGTACTTTGGTGGGAATTTGAGCAGAGTGGTCTCAGATGAATCCTGGCCTGTGGATTTCTCAGTAGGGAAGGCATGGGAGCCAGATCCTGGGGGATTGTGGAAAGCCTGGTGGTGGTCCTTGAAGGCTTGAGAATGCCTGGAGCCAGGAGCTCATTGCTCATTGGTGACCTTTTCCATATATAGCACAGCCCTTGACATTCCTAGCATTCTACCCTGAAAGGACAGTTTATTGCCTCCTAGGAATCCTGGACTTTGTAGGAATCATTTGTTTATGTTATTTATTAATTAAAAAAATCTAAAATGCACTTTTTAGAAGAAAAATGAATCTGCTCATTTAACTGCAACAGCTTGGACTTTTCTGTGTATCTTTAATTGAAAATTCTGTCTGAAGGCTGATTTTTATCCCCCTTCCCTTCCCTCTAGTTTGAAAAGGGAGAAATTAAAACATTGCTTTCTAAGTGTTTAAAAAAAAGGGGAAATCTTTTATAATTATTATTACTGTGTTTTAATTTGCCCATTAATAATTCTTGATTTTCTGCCTATAAGAAATCAAACAAAAATTAGTGTATAATTTCCATTGGTTACAGTCTATTCTATAATCGAAACACAAGATAAAAAATAATTTAGTAAACAGTTAATTTTTCTAAAAGAAAGCCATCTCCCTCTCTTAAAAATACCATCAAATATTCATTCCACAAACACTGCTTCATAATAATAACTCAGTGAGCACTGACTGTGTGAGCACTTTCTCTGTGGCAGGCATTGGGCTTCCTGAGGAATCCACCAGACACCTGCACTATTTGGCTGAGGATGAATAACACAGCTTTTGGCCTTCGGCAACTCTAAGGTGAAGGGTGCTCTGTGGGGAGGGGGATTGTGAGGAGGAATAATTCATAGGAGGAATAATTCCTGAGTGAGAATGGAAGGGTATACAAAGATTTTGGCAGTAAACAGCGATGGAGGGGCCCAGGGAAGACTTATTAATGTTTACATTTGTTGGTAAAATTCATCCAAAGCAGTCAATTATATCTGCACTCCCTGGAATGAAAGTACACAATGATTACAATGGATGATGTTCAAAACACCACAGTTGACACCATCACTTTCCCTTCTGGAATAGGAATTTAATGGGAAAAGTGAAATTCCTTATCAGAGATGATACTTTGTATTTACATTTAAAAGTAGCCAAGTTTGTGTTTTGTGGCTTTGAGATCATGTAACTCTTATAAATCAACTTGTGAATTTTGTGAGGACTTTTTGGAGTGACTGTTTTATTTCAGGGATATCCTTCCTTCTCCCCTGAATTATAATAATGGGATATATAAATCTACCTCTAACCTAAAGCATAACATTGTTATGTATTTGTTTTCTCTTTTCCATATATAAATTATAAAGAAAAACACAAAACCCAGAACAGTTATTACCCCCTACAGCACAAAGAATAACTTCTTCCAAAGGAATTTCTTTTATCTAAATAATGAGAACCTTGTGTCCTTAGAAACATTATTGAGAATACAGCGTCGTCCCCTCATTACAAACGTTTCTGTGCCTCAGAGGGTACTCCTGATGCTTCCTTAGGACAGACAGATCCACCCGTCTTCCTTTTGTCCAGATGAAGTATGAGTAATGGAGACAAAAAAACCAAAACGAAACAAAAAACAAAAATCCCCCCCAAAACAACAACAAAAACAAACAAACAAAAAAACTAGAGTGGCCTGAGGTTGAGTCAAACTTGATATTCCCTGACTTTGTCCTTTATCAGACACAAACACTGTGTACAGCCTGGTCTCTCAGGGCCCAAGAATTTGGGTGCATTCTGAAAGATTACCTTGCAGGTCCTCCTGGAAAGATGGCTCTGATCAAAGATTATTGGATCTCCATTTTCTTGGTCAAGATAGATGATCTGTTTCAAGAATTCAGACCTGTGTTTAAGCATGATTTAAAGCAGTAACATCTCTCAGAAGGAACTATGGCATTATATTTGATGGTGGTGCTGGTGGGGGGGGACTTTTCAAAGACAAATGTCCTTTAGGCATGTGGGGTGATTGAAAACCCACTTTTTGACTAATGTTTTATTGTAGTGATGAGAAGTGAACGGGGACTGGTATGGACACCTACTAGAATGGGTGTAGATAAACTCATAGATAAACTCTCCTCCCCTTGAGCCACCAGGCTTTTGGGGTCCAGATTTTCATTTTCCTCCCAATTTGCCCCAGAGCAAGTTGTGACCCTCATCCATCTTTTTTTTTTGCATTTAACAAAGTTGTAAAGGGATTTATGTGCTTTCCATTAGTCTTAGCAAAGCTGCTGTCATGAATATTTAATGGCAAAAGCAGTTTGTTTTCTTTTACTTTCTTTCCCAGCCTCCCACCCACTCCAGCTCTCTGTTGCTTGCTTGGAGAAATGTAAATATCTGGCCCCTCACCCTCTGGCCGGATCCCAAAGGAGCACCGGGCTCACTCAATTGAATGCTCTGACCCTGTCTGATGGGGACTTCCCACCCCCGCCTTTTTCCACACTGTTTCTTCCCTCTCCCTCGCCTTTAGTCTCCTCTCCCTGCTGCTGGAGCTGTGGCCCCTGAGGCTGCAGCGTGCGGGGACAGGCGCATGGGGCTCTGCGTCCACTCCTCCCTGCGCTGCAGCTCAGCCTCCTGGACAGACGGCCTTTTCCTTTGAACTTCACAGGAGCACAATAGCTTCCCTGCAACTTAGCTGGAGCTCCCTCGGATGCATTCCTGACACTTCACGGGTCGCTGGCCCCTTTCTCTTTGCAACAGGAAAAAGGGCTAATGTCTGGGACAGAAAATGACTTTCCAAGACACTAAAAGAATTACCATGTCTAGAGCAACCTCTGAACTTTTGTGGTTGTTATCTCAGAAAAATGCGCTTTTCCTATTGGTAGCTTAGATCATCCCCTTTCTTCTTCCCTCCCTCTCCTAGTCCCAGCATTTATTTGTCAAATTTCCCTGTTTCTGTCTCACGCCTCCCTCAGCCCCACCCCCATCCCTGTTTTCTCTTTTTTCTTTGTGCTTTGTCTACTTGGGCTGTGTGGGAGAGGGGACTGCAAAGTTAAAGGGGTAACTGAGAAGGAAGGTTCTGGATGGCAGAAGCCTCCTCCCCTTTCTAATGAAGTCAGACCTGCTGGAGTGTACCTGCCTTAAAGGAGTGTTTGAAAGATGAGACAGGGAAATCCATACAAAACGTTTAATGCAGTATTTGGCTATAGTACTTGCTCAGTAAGTATTTGCTGTCTGTTACTATTAATACTATTGTACACATTTACTCATTTTTCTGAAATGAATGGGCATGAGTGCATCCCTCCCTCCTGAAGGAATTATTTTTGCTTGATCCTTCTTAAAGGCTCATCTATTTCTGATGAACGCCTACCACAGTGCGCTTAATTGATAGGAGTGTTATTTCTCTTCCAGTAAACTAAAATCAAAGTAGTTAGCTTATCTCACTACTTCATAGCATAGTTATAATCAACTAAAATCTCTTAAAGATTTCTACATGGGCTACTAGTTGAATACATCCTTCCCTATCCTGTTTGGTGGACTTTAACAATAACTTTTACATATTTCTGTATTAAAATTCTTCTTAATACATTTAATTTGGCCCCAAATTCCAGCCTGATGGGATAATATTGGACTCTGCCCTTGAAGTCTAGTATTAGGTCATTCTTACCCAACTACAGGCTTCCCTCAAATTTGGTAAGCAAGCCACTGGTGTCTTTGATGGCTGTGTTGACAGAGCAGTAGCAAGTCGGAGCCCTTTATTTCATTTCTGTAGACCTACCTGCCTTGAGTAGACATAGACCCGTTAGTATGTCCCTTTGGGTAAGGGTTCCCACTGACAGTGTTTTCCCTTCATTTCTGTATCATGCCATGAAGCTGACGGGAAAGATTTTGTTAAATGCCTTGCTAAAATCCTGACACACCTGTGAACAGATGTTGGCGTGATTAGGCTAGATGAACTGAAAAAAAATGTGCAGCCAAGAATGTTGGTATGATTAAGGTACAGCCAGATCCATCCCTAGAATGAACCAATTTCTACATTGCTTTTGATTTCATCCCATTATGTTTTCTGTAAGTAAGACTTTCACTGCAAATATTAATTGATGTTAAGTCAAAAGTACTCAGGGGTCTGGTCACAGGGGTTTAAGGAGGAGAGAGAGAAACAAAAAGGGTCTCTCCCTTAGAGTAAGCTAGAGTCTTGCTGGGTCAGACAATTAGGTAACAATATAAGGAAGTATATAATTAAATGCCAAATTATGTAGGGCAGATTATGTGCTGTGGAATGGGAAAGTTAACTCTCACAACAATTCTGATGCCCTCAATGGATTTCAGAGCTGTTTCATGCATTTCTCTCTACTTCAAGGCTGCTCACTGTTTCCTGCTTTATTGGAGCAATGATTATAGTTAATGTTTTCTGAGTATGTACTATAGGCCAGGGGACTGGTCTAAGTTACAGATATCGATTAATTTAATCCTTACCACACACCTCTGCGGTGTAGGTATTCTTCTTTTCTCCATTTTGCAGATGAGAAAACCAAATTGGGGAGGCTAATACCCACTCAAAGTGAGCTCTGAGAATTCCTTTCTCTTTTTGGTTTGGTGGGTCTGTGGTGAGGGTGGATGAGGAGAGGCAATGTTGCATTCTCGGACGTGAACTTAGATTTCCATCCTGGCTTCTTTTTGTCTATTTACTGGTATAGTTAAGACCTTGGGCAAGGTGTACTTAACCTTTCAGAACTTCTCATTTGTAAAAGAGGACAAGGATTTAAGTGCTTCCTGTGCAACAGATGCTTCATGAATGGGAGAAGAATATCATTGTCATGTACCCAAAGAGACCTGTTGGAATTGTACAGACATGAAATGTTTCTGTCTTGGTAAGTTTTTAAAGCCCAGTACCAAGTGCAGTATTAGTTTTTTGTGGTGGGTGGGATATTTGTAGAATGGATGGATGGAAACACAGAATAGGAGAGGGGATCAGAAGAATTCCTGCAGTAAGCCGACGAGGTATCATCTTCCAATCGAGCTGTTCTTAGCCTTACTCATCATTGTTAATCAAAACAACATTTTTCTTAGCCTCCCCACTCCGACACACTGTTTTTGGTAATGGTCAGTGCCTAACTTATTTTCTTTGGAAAACACATACAAAGCTGTCTCTTTCAGCCATGGAGATTTTAATGGTGATAAAAATCATGGCATCTTTACCTCTGCCTCCATTCCAGACAATATTAAATATTGTAATATCACAGTGTCAGTGTAAACAAAGAACTGTGTAATTTTACCCCATATCAATACAGGGTTGCACAGAAGGTGCTGTCATTAGATGGCAATCTATAAAAATGGCCTCTGAGACCAAACACTGGCACAATTATTTATTCTTCAATTATTTATTCGGTCCTAAGGGTGGAAATCCTGACAGACGCTGCAAAATGCACTACCTACCAATTTATAGAAATTGAATGACGGAATCATCTGCAGACTGAAGTAGCTTTTTATTGACACTATTTTTATTTATTTAAATTCTCAACTTTCTCAGCTTAACTACACCCACTTACATGATAGAATTGAGAGGCTGTTATGTTCATAGAAGCTACTTCAAAACCTATAAATTAGTATTTATTCCGAAAGGGTCAGATCACAAATGGAGGTTTTAAAATGGCCTCAGAAACATTCAAATCGCATCCTTAATATTTTATATGGTTTTGTCTTTATACTGGCCGTTTTCTGTAAAGTCTTTTTTCCCTTTTTTAGTTCTTGGACCCCTTGAGATTTCTTTTCCAGCTAAATTAAAAAGAACAGTTATACTTAGGTTGCATTTGCAGTAAGTAATTTCTTTTTTTTTTTTCTTTCTTTTTTTTTTTTTTTTTTAGAGGTAAGGTCTGGCTCTGTTGCCCAGGCTGGTCTTGAACTCCTGGCCTCAAGCAATCCTCCAGCTTTGGCCTTCCCACGTGCTGGGATTATGGGCATGAGCCACCTTGCCTGGCCAATAATTTCAACTTGATTTATGCCAGACAGGTTTTGAGAAGGTTTCTGTTGCTGTCTCTTCTTAACTTAATTGTATTGATAGTTGCTGTTCTTATGATTCTGATATATTATTTATACATCATAAAATACAATTTACATTATTTTGCACTTAGCAGTCATAAAAGAATTAGTTTGGTCTTAATACCTAAAGTTTAAAAGATTATTTATATTTGTATTGATACTGGAGTCCAAAAATTACAGCTGTCTTTAGAGATTAATTTCAATTTTTCTTAAATTAATTATTTTTAGTTTTGATTTTTCAAACTCTTGGGCAAGCCCCAATTAATCTCACCTTCTGATATTTCTAAAAGAAAAGTAATTTTAATTTATATTAACTTTAAAATATTTTTGTGTTAAACACTAGTTATTTTGAGGGGATTGAAACAGAAATCATAAGAAGTTATAGAGAACTTTCAGTGTTTTGAGAGTTTTTTTTTAAATAGCTCTAATGATTACTCTAGGGGTGTGAGTGTAGGTTTGCATTCATTTATGATACCCACACACAAACACATGCAAATAGAAATTTATGATGTCCTTTAAGAATCCTAGGACTATTGTGGAAAAAGTAAAGTAAATAAAATAAAAATTTTCAAAGCTTTGTTTCTGGAGTAAAAGTGCACCATCAGTGTAACATTTCTGTATAAATCAAATTTACCAACATTTACAAAGGATGCAAAGTTTTTGTGACTACTTTAAACTTGGACTAATCAGATATATCTGCTGTTGACAATATAAAAATGATCACATTTTTTGCTTAATGCCTCATTGTTCTCGTAAGAAAAACAGTTATGTAAAGATCTAGTTGATAAAGTTGTAGAAAAGCTTTGCAGTGGCCTGGATCATAGCTAATCTTTATGCAAAGATCATTATATTATTACATTATTACTAGAGGTAGGCTTTCACCCTGGGTCTTTTCATGAATCATTTGGTAGTACTGTGCATGGTGCAGAGTAGGAAATAAAACAAAAAAACCCTTGCAAATACCTGTGACATGGCTACTAGTGTCTTTTAACCCTTGGTGTGGAGTTATTTCCGGAGGTGACGTTTGCCATTCGAATGTCTTATCTTGGCGTTCATTTGATTTCTGTAACACCTCTTTTCCTAACTATTTCCACTAGTTCTAAATCTGTAGTCCTTCCAACTATGCACCCTACCACTTACGCTTTGCCAAAGTGTAATTTTTGCTTCCTTATCTGCTTAATGGGACAGTGTTTTGAATTTCATGATTTTCTCGTGGGAGAGGGTGCTCAGCAGGGGTTCTGAGGTCATCAGTCTAGGGTGGAGGAAATTGGATCAGAATAACAAGGGGGGAACAGACAGGGTACTGGGCTGAATATTCCTTTGGCACGGTGGTGCTAGTGATTCATGATGCAAGAGTGCCAGGTATGAGACCACCCTTTGGTTCTATTTGAAAAAAATTTGAGCTAAAAACGTTAGGTTGTTGCCTCTCTTTGTATAAGGCCTTACACATGGGAATTTAACCTCTGCTATGTGACACAAATCAAGACGAGACATTAGTGAGTGCAAAGCGCTAAGTGACTTACTTCTATTCACTAGCGTGTACTTTCTCAATCTTCCCTGTTACTTCACACTACTTGCTTCCTCCAGCTAGTCCAAGCTATGCCTGTGTAAATAAGAACTGCCATTCATTGAATGCTCGCTAGGAGCCAGACACTGTGCTAGAAGAGGTTTTCTTGGACTTGTTCACATGGTCGTAGCATCCCAAATGGGCAATAGGAGAAGCTCCGAGGCTCCTTGCAGCTTAGGCTTGGACTGAGCAAAGAACGATAGTAAAAAAACAAGATGGTAATAGTAATAACGAAAACAGCTCTTCCAGGAAATTTGACACAAATCTCTTGTCCATTGAATACCAAAAATATTTACCATTAAAGATTATTTTGGAAGTTGTTTTGAGTGTTTGTTGTTTGTCAGGCATATACACTTGGAATAACATGTGTTTTGTAATACGTTGTGCCACCTAAAAAGAGGCCGTATTTATCCAGATTCAGGTGTTATGCAAGTTTATCAGTTCTGGTTTCTATTTATCTTGAATGTTGCTATATTAGCCAAACTACTAGTCATGTGGGTAAAAAAAAAACCGATGTGGTCTTTCTTTGATACAAGATTTTAGAAGTATATCTACATTTTTGAGCTTTCTTTCAAGATGCCAAGAAGAG
Organism: Propithecus coquereli; assembly: GCF_000956105.1. Taxonomy (NCBI): domain Eukaryota; kingdom Metazoa; phylum Chordata; class Mammalia; order Primates; family Indriidae; genus Propithecus; species Propithecus coquereli. Next base: position 3,308,391 of record NW_012148030.1, read on the forward strand.
GCTGACTACATTGTTTGAAGAATTAAGAACTTGGGCTTTGGAGTCAGCCAGTCTTGAATTTGAGGCTCAGCTCTGGCACTGTAAGTTCTGTGGCCATGCGACCTTGCTGAACCACTCTTCCTAAGCTGCAAAATGGGAATAATATGACAGATGCTATGAAGATGAAATGAAACTTTTTCTGAAGCTCTAAATACATGGGGGTCCCTTCTCAGGTAGTCATAAAGTTGTCGTTGCAGTAATTGTTATTGTTACAGCAAATGCTCTGAAAACATGCCACCATGGCTACTTCTTGTAGATGGTGACTTAAACTTACCTTCCACACTGGGAAAATAAATGATTTACTTCCTTTTAATAGTTGTCACTCAGTTGATCCAGCCCTGCAAAGCTTGCAGCATGGGGCTTATGAATCATTAATCAACACAAATGTCACCAAGCTAAAAGAGAGCAGAAGTAGCCTGTGTTAAGATAAGGTCTCTGATTTAATGTGCAATTTCTAAAAACCAACTAGCATTTAGCAAGGCCTTAGCCTTGCTGAGATAAGATCTCTGGATAGTTGCTTTGCAATTTTAGTAATTGGGGGAGGATAATTCCGGTAATTTTCAATTAGTATCGACCTGCCTGCTGCTTCAGTCTAGGATGAAACCCCTTTATCTAAGTCTGATTTCCTCAACTATGATGTGTATAGTGTAGTTTAAAGTTAGTCTCTGCTACGTGCTATGTCCATCTTGGAGAGTTCACTGGGCAAGGGGCAGAGATCAGCGGGGATCTCCTAAGCAAATTAGTTCCTCACTTGGTCTGTCCTTGTATCCACTTTAGAGAGTCTCTGGAATGTTATCTGTTTGTTGGTTCCTAAGGAACTGAGAGCCTTTTCAAAGAGTCCATCTGGAGGCATATTTGAAAGCATATTTAAAAGCATGTAGCCCTGGTCTTCCTAAGTGTATGATGTTTGTCTTCATGTCAAAATAGTAATGTAAGATCTGAGAAGTTAATACTCTAAATAAAACCTACAGCAAAACAGTCTTCTGAATTTGTCTGTGATCTCACAGGTGAGTCCAGCTGTAGATGGCAGGCCAGAACTAATACTGCAGTGGCGTTTGTAAGAGGGTTTTCAGTTGGTCATGGTTAATCGAATCCTGCCCCCCGCCCCTTGCCGTATTCCCATGGAGAAGTAAAGCAATTCATTTCCAAGACTGAAAAGAGCAAAACACCTGCATGTGACAGGCACATCAGCAAATGTCATAAAGTTGGTGGTCACATCAGTTGTCATGGTTCAAGTCTGCACAAACTGTGGTTGTGTGATTAGCAGTTGGCACCTCAGCAAACCTTAGGACAATGCCTCATCCACTTTTACGGGAGGTAGAAAAATAACTAAGTAGCTGCATTCAGTGAACATTGCAAGCCTCGTTGAAGTGTACACCTTTCATACAAAAACTGCTAGATGAATGGCAGTGGAAAATACGGGTTTGTGATAACTTTGAATGATGGGTGATTGCCTTGATTAGCACTATAGTTACTAGGCAGATACACACTTCTTTGTTTTAAAAGGGAACTTGAATTTTTTTTTTTTTTTACTATAACTGCCAGTTGCTTAATCTCTACAGCTTTTAGTCTATTTTTGAAAAAAATGAATTTCCACCTAATCTGTGCTTGTCAGTGATGGCAAGTTTTAAAAGTAACTCTAGTTGAAAAAAATCTACAGAAACCATCATCCGTCAAAAAGTTTGCATTTAATTTTTTTTTTTTTTTTTTTCCAGATAGAGATGAGACATTTTCTACTTCTGCTTTCTAGAGTTGCACCCTTCATGTTCTGGAAAACTAGGCATTTGTATTATTTTGAGTTTAAGAATTTATAGTGACCTAGTAATAGTTATGAAGTATTTGGGGGGAAGTAGGGGAAGGTTACAGAGGAGACCTGTTAAGCAGAATTAATTATGGTATTCTTGTTTTTGGCAAATAGTCTAGCCTGCAGTTTCCCTGCTTTCTTCATTCCATATATAGAACTACTCCTTTTAAAACACTGATCCAATTAGGCCAGTTTCCTGTTTAAAAGTTTTCTGTACCTGCCCCTTTCCTGCTGGCAAAACCCCAAGCTTTGAGACATAGTTCTTCCTAAATTGGCCCTAATTATTCTTCCAAGGTCATCTTTACCATCCCTGCTATTACTCATAAATGTCTCACATCCTTGAGCTGTTCATGTTATTATTTCTTCTTCTTTGAATACCCTGAAAAATCCCCTTCTTCCACAAACTGGTGACATTCTGTTCATCTATGTGGACTTTGACCAAGTGCCCTCACTTTGTAGAGTCTTAGGATAGTGACCCTGGTGAGACTAGCCCACTTAGTTCTTCCTCTGCTTCCTGAGCCTTTGGACCATCTTTCTGTATAGCATGAAGTGCGCTGCAATGGGAAGTCGGTGTCTGCAAACCTGTCTCCCTGACTAGGATACAACTTCCTCATCTTTGGACCTCTAGACTAACCAGAGCTTGAAACTTCGTAGGCTTCTGCCTAAATATTTATTGAGCAAATCAATAAATAAGCCATCTATATAGCAACAAATTTTGTTAACTGGGAAAGGATTGTTGAGAGGCAGAAACCAAGGAGCTAGAAAAAAAGTCATTAAATATATGTCCATGTTCCTTCAGTTAATTTCTAGAAACGAATGCATGTCACCTGATAATTGGTGTCTTTTTTGTTTTTTAACAAAGCTCTACCATTATAAGCCATTTTTTTCTCTCTGGCAGTTTCCTCTGGAATTTCTTTCCTTATCAAGGTAATAACATTTTGGAGTTTGGAATTTTTTAAAATCCTATCCAAGCATTTTGTCATTTTACCTTGTTACTCAGTTTCTTAACCTGTAAAATGGAGATGATGTCCTTGCTATTAATTTGTCTTAAAGGAGACAGAATGGAGATGTTATTTGACTTAGACATCTTTTGCAAAGATGAACAACTCTATTTATTGGACATTTTACTAGAAACCAGTCTATGCTTTTAAAATCTTGGAATGTTATTTGGCTGACTGATGGAACATTGGTATTTTTCTTAACATGCCCCCTTTCAGATGACTTGCTGCTGAATCATGAGGTTCAAGTTGAACAAGGAGCTTTTCAAATTACCCCAGGACCTAGACAATCTTACGCCTTACCTCAGGGTGTGCCGAGGCAATCATGGGAGAATTTACCTTATTATCTTTGGACATTTGGGTAAAAAAACTTGTGTTGAACTGCGTGAGTTATAAAATGGTTTTAGGAGTGTAACGTGCCACATCACGATTCTACAGATAGACAATTTTATTAGCACATTTTCTATGGAATGTATTTGCTGGCGACTCTTGAACCAAACCAAACACAGTTTCCAAATAGTAACACATACAACCTCCTGACTTACTTTTTATTTACAAATGTCTCTCTTTTTGACTGAAGTGACTGCCAAAGGAATTCCCTTCCCTGTTTTGGTTGAATGTGTTTTTAATTTTGGCATGAGTTGTCTTTGTTGATAATAATAAAACAAAAACAGTAATTCAGGCCTTTATTGAATGGGGTGCCAACCACCGTGCCAAGTGCTTTGCATGTAGGGTCTAGTACATTTTCACTTCAGTGCTCTTAGAATGACTGACTGTAGGTGAGAAAACCAGGGCAATGAGGAGGGAAGTAACTTACTCCAAGTTCCCCAGCCACAGGTACAGGAACAGACGTTTTGTGGAGTTTCTGTGTGTCTCTGTGATGCTTCCTCCATTCAGTCTCGGGCATCTTGCCTGCAAATCACTTTCACTTAGAATGTCCATTGTGCAGCCATGTCTGTTTTTGCTTTCACCTTCTCATGATGTAAAGAAAGAGAAAATGACACTAGACAGAGTCTTTTTAATAATAGAAGGCAGATAAATCTTCCTCAAACTGCTGTCCTTGGTGAAGAATAATAGTTGTGCTCCAAAGGCTCTGGCGATGTGATTTTTACTTGGAGCAGCTGAGCCGGGTGGTGTTACAGCTTGTTCCTGGACGTGTTGATACAGCCTTTAATTGCTTAAGGTATGTGCCTCTTCTTAATCATCTCCTTTAACATGAGGGCTGTGCTACATTATGACCTGAAAAACGTACGCATTTAAAGCAAGCCAAGTGGTCCTTTCCAGCAGAGACCACCACGAACCACAAGTCACCAGCTGAGGAAACACAAACATGATCTTCCCAGGCCCCTGGGGACTGGCTTCCTGAGTGTACAAGTTGGTGGTTGGAATCTTAATTGTTTTCAGGGCCCAAGTAGGTATTGTGAGTGGAATGCGGAGTGAAACTGAGATGGTTGTCATACAGGAAAGCTGTGTTGGTGGCAGGGTGGGGGCTGGATAGATTTTCAGGTCTTTCAAAAGTTGGAAATGTGGGTTTTGAGGGAAAATCTCCCAATTTCCAAAAGTTAGGATCAGTTCAAACATTTGAAAATGTTTGAGGGTCAAACCAAACATGTCTGTGGGCCAGAATCAGCTTGAAGGAACCCGGTTTGTGACCACTGGTTTAAGACATGCTGATAATTGCATCTGTTGGTACTTGACTACATGCAATCTGGAAAGGATTTATATTATCTTTTGGTTAAGAACATAATGTGCAAGAAAAAAGTCACTTATTCATCATTACCCAAGAATTATTTATTCATTCAAACCTTAGCATTCACTGTGCACTCTGTACAAGGTAGCACGTCATTTGCGATGATGATAATATTTTCCATGAAGATTGGCAGAGGTTCAGTGTGGTTCTAAGAGTGTGTGTGTGTTTGTGTATGTGTATGTGTGTGTGTGTGAGTCCTGTGTGTGGCGCTATAGAAACATGTTCTTTCATGAATGGTTTTTTTGTTCCCGTGTCAGCTGCATGAGATTGCAAGTTATTTCATAAATGGATCAGTAGTACACACAGGGGCTATGAACTGAGGTCTTTTCTCTGTATTATTCTATTTATCAAGCAGGTGTCACTCAAAGAAACAGAAACATGGTGAGTATTATGGGATTAAGGGATTTATTATAGGAATTGGTCCTTCTTCAAATATGAGAGGAGCTGGGGAGGAGTAAATGTCTTGAAGGGAAATGAGAGGATTAGAGAAAGTTCCAGAAGTTCTTGTGCAGGGGTGCACAAGTTGGAACAGTAGGTTGCTGAAGAGGGACCATAGCAGCAAGTGCATGAAAGGTCTCAAAAATCTGCTTCCTCTGCGTCTATGTAGTTTCCAACTCTGGTCTGCAGCCAGGTGTCTGGTGCTGGGTGGAGCCCCTGGTGTTCAACAGGGCGGCTACTAGGGAAGGCACAGGGATGCGAGCAAAAGAAAGCAAGAATAAGTTGGGACCCACCAGCGCCTTCCATTGTCCACCAGGATTTCCATCAACCTTTGGAGAGTAATGACCTGGTTTCACTTTCACTTTCCAAGTGTCACCCAAACTTCTCATATGGCCACCTCTATGCTAGGCCCATGCAGGAAGGGTATTCTGTTAAATGGGAGGTCCCGGCTAACCAAGTTGACCACTGTACAATTTAGCATACTCTATGAATAAGAGGGATGACACCCTTAGAACAGTACGATTGAGAACTGCTGGATTCCTTCCCCTGCCCCCCTAACTCCACTCTGAAACACAGGACTGAAATAACAGGATTTGGAACTTCTGCCTTGGCCAGGCCAAAGTAGGTGTTTATTTGGTTAGGATCCTTCTAGCATTCTATCAGCCATTTATATGCATGTTAAGATTAATGTTTTTATCTGATCTTTCTAACTGGAAAATTTTGGTCAGGTGTGTTGGAGGAAAGGGCAGTATTTATAACCATCGTGAAGAGAGGCAGAAGGGGAGAACAAGAGAAATTTGGAGGTTGAGTTGAGGGAAGCAGAACTCAATTTTACCTTGGGCGCAACTCATATAAATCTTCTACCTTGTAATTTTGTCTGCTTGCCTGTCTGTCTGCCAGTCAATCCAGCCATTCATTCATCAGTCAGTCATATGCATCTGTATCTGCTCATATTTATCCACATTTCTGTACCTATCATATATCTACTCATATATTTATCTGAATTTATATACAGTATGTTTATCTGATCTATTTAATCTATATCATGCTCTACACACGTACATCAAAAACTTTTCAATGGAAAATTTTATGGGTTTTTTAGTGGGAAAATTTTATGGGTAAAGTATTCTGTATCAAATGCATTAGTGATGCTTTTTTCAAAGAAATCCTAGTTCTAGAAATTCTCAACTTTGAAAAGTAGGTCTAAGCTTTCTAACACAATCAACTCGAAACAATATTAGCTGTTTGCCTCTTTTTAACCATTTAGTGAAATAATTGGTTTCTCTCCATATGAAGAGATTTTGGGATCCATAAGATGTCTTGCTACTTAATTCGTCTCCCCATTACCTGACTCCAGAGTTATTGTTAGAGAGTTTAATCTTGTGTTAAAGGGAAACATATTTGTAATTTGGTGATTTCTTTCAAAGTATGAGCTACTATTAGGTGATACTTTAACTTTTTATTGAAATATTGGCTACTTCTACATCTTGACTGGTAGGCAGTGCGGCTGCTGAAAAAAATAAATTACTTTCAAACTGTAAAACATTAATTGGGAAATCCTAGAGCACAGAAACAGGTTCTTTCTCCTTATTTCCTACAGTTTTTAGTTTAGCTGAAACTAAACTTTTTTCTTATCACCTACTCCCAATTTGGTAAATTTTCCTTGCCATAAAATGACCAAATCTTTTCCCTCCTTATTTTGTATGTTTGTGGTGTGTATTTGTGTCTGTATGTATGTGGATGGGTGAGCTAAGTGGTGTACAAGTGTTGGTAGATACATTGTCACCAGGGAATGTTCTCCTGAATCCGTTAAAACATTCCAGATAGAGAGAGTGGTTTGCTCAGGTGCAGATCATTTTAGATTTTTTAAAAAGGAGCAGGCATTTTTTGAACCCCTCAATATGCTAGCCACCAACCTGGATGTTTGATCATCCTAGGTACACAGTGGGAAGATTGCTTTTTCAAGGCTCATATAGGACAGTAGCCATGGCCCAGGTACAGAACAAAAGATTGGAAGTTGGACATGCATGAATTCACCCAATTGCATCCATCGATTCAGCTCATATTTATTGAGCATCTATTATGTGATGGGAGTTGGGAAAGGTTGTTTAGAGAAAGCCGGGATTTGGGGTAGAGGAGGAGAGCTGCACTATCTTCCGTGTCTGTGTTAACCTATCCAGCGGCCATCTCTATACTGTAATCAGAAAGAAAAGCATCCCTTAAGATGTTCCTGTTCTGCATCCCAGGGCCTGTTTGGGGGAAACTAAGTCATACCTCCATGGCTGTTTGGTAACAGGACATAGTTGACTCTCCTCTTAGGAGTTGTTCTCCTTGAGGCTGACTGAGTCGTCCTCCTGCATTCTGGAACTTTGCTTGCCAAGCCCACCAGGTGCTTCCTTCCCAGCGAAGCTTGGAAACTCACGCAAAGATCCCTCCAGGCCCTCTTCTCTAGTAGAACTCCTTGACCGTCTGCCCCGCCCGTCACTTCTTCTGATTGCATCAATGTCCAGTTACTGTGCCTGCCCTCTCTTGGTGGGAAGATCACTGTCTTCCTAGGTTAGACCAGCGTGCCTTCCCAGACCACCAATGGTCACCCGGACCTGAATTCCAGAGCCCTTCTCTCCTTCACTCAGGGTCAATTACTTTTCTCCTGAACACTCCCTTTTCAGACTTGCCCATGTGAAAATACGAGGGGTAGATCATGAGCAACTGATAGATGGTGAGGTGGGATAAGTAAACTGGTGTGTGAGGCATCATAGCTTTCTGGAAACTGGTGGAGTTTCGCTGAGTCCATTCATTTCCTCCTGTCTGACGAATGAATAATCAAGTGACTCACAGTGAACTGTAGTTAGAAGATTGCAGCATGTGCTCACTGGTGCCGTCCTATTAGACCTTGGGGAAAGGTTATATTCAATGTGTTTTGAGATACCCTGTGTCAATTCTTCCAAGATTTTTATGTTTTTTGTTTTTGTTTTTGTTTTTTCCAAAGGAGACACAGTTTAAAAAAAAGTTTGAGAAGCACCGTGTTAGACCATCTTTTGTTTGCTCTATGATTTCAGAGTGGTCAAGTGGTCACTTAAGGTAAAATCTGTATGGAGAAATTTGGCAGAAATAATAAGAATTTCTGTTTGAAGGCATAATGAAGCCTAGTCATTTTTCATAGTAGATATTAAGATTAATAATCATATCTCATTTATTGAATACTCACCATACCTTGGGTACGGGGTTAAAATTTTGTGTGGATAATTATCATCATTTAATCTTCACAACAATCCTATGAAGGAGGTTCTATTATATTGATTTTATACATAAGGAAAGTGAAATTAGATTAAGTTATTATGAATGGATGGGTCCAAATAACAAGACAGGCCATCTGTCCTGGAAAATCATGCTCTAATATGAATTTAACAAGAGAGCAAGGTTTTGTTTCTCATCTCTATTTCTTTATGTTGGAAAAAGGGCTTAAAATTTAATACATTTTCATGATCTGGTAAAATTTTTCTTTGAATAGAGATGAATTTTAAAAGGAATGGTGACTTGTCCGTGAATGTTCATAGCAGCTTTATTTGTAATATCTACAAACTGTAAACAGTGCAGACATCTATCAACAGATGAATGGATGAATAGAATATGACATATCATACAACGGAATAATATTCAGCAACAAAAGGGAATGAACTATTGATACACGTTAACATGGACGAATCTCAAAATATTATGCTGAGTGAAAGAAGCCATAGAATAAAGAGTACATATGCTAAGTGATGTCATTTGTACAAAATTCTAGGAGATGCCAATTAATTTACTGTGACAGCAGATTAGGGTTTGTCTTAGGATGGTTGGGCATGGGTGGTGTTGGTGGTAAGAATAGGGGTGTGTAGAAACTTTCAAGGATGGTGGATATTTCATTAACTTAATTTTGGAGGTGGTTGCATGAGCGTATATATATGTCAAACTAAATGTACAATTTAATGATGTGCAGTTTATTGTATGTCAATTAGACCTCCACAAAACTGTTAGAATATATATGTAATAAGGGAAAGCAAAGAAAGTGACCTGTTTATGTGTGGGAGTAACAGAGGAGAAATTGTACAATGGGACCCTCATTCTCAGAGTGGCCTCTGAACCCCAGAGAGGTTATTATTGTCCGATCAGTCAGTGAGTAGGTATTTATTGAACATACTTTCGGATACTTTGGGAGAATTGGAGATGTGTGTGAGCTTACCTCTGCCTGGCAGTGGGACCCATTTGAAAGAGTTAGGCTCTGGAGTTGGTCCACTGTGGGTTTTGGATCCTGGCTGTCCTACTTCGTTAAGTTGAAGCTTTTGAACTCCCTTAATTTCTCTTAGCTTCAATTTTGTTGTGGGGGAAATGGAGATGACAGTATCGTTATTTCAGGGTAGTCTTAAAGATTAGCAATAATATGTCTCAAGGGCTTGGCCGAAGTGTGGGGCACATAGGAGGAATGCAGTGGCAGCGATTATTTTTATCAGTGGTGTGAGGTGGTACATTTTAACTGCAAAATTCGAAGTTTAGATTCTAGGAGGAGGATGTAGTAGTTGTGCACTGGCTCAGGCAAAGCTTCACTTGAAATAGGTTTGGAGACCATACAGGAGTTAGATGAAGTAGGATGATCAGAGTCAATGTGCAGAAATGGGACTACCTAAATCAGTTAGATGTTTTTTTTTTGTTTTGTTTTTTTTGTGGTGGAGACAGATCAGGTAGGGGAAAGGCAAGAAAACCTACTTCCTAGGAAAGATGATTTCCTAGATAGTTTGGGGCACAAATCATCAATGAACTGTTGTAACAGTGAGGAAAAGGAATGGAGGGAAGACCTGTGTCATGGAAGTACTTATCTGACTGCTATGCATCATTGACTTTTTGGTCTGGGTGATTCTTGTGGGGAGCTGCCCTGTCTGTACCTCGTAGAATGTTATCAGCACCCCTGGCCTCTACCTACTAGATGCCAGTAGCATCCTTCACCCCCATCCATGTGACAATCAAAAATAAGTCCTGACTGCCACAGGTCCCCACGGGGTCACTGAGGACCACTGCTTTAGTGATTAGACCAAGTATCAGTGAAGGTGAGATTTTCGGTGTTGGAAGGGAGAAAGGAGTGGAGTTCATTTACAATGCTGGAATGAGCTGCTCTAATTGTAGAGGTTTAGCAGAAGTAGAATGGCTGGGAGGCCTTGGTAAATAACCTATTTGTACTTCAGTTCCCTTATCTGTAAATTGGGGGCATTAATAGTACCTACCTAGGAATAAATAAGTTAAATTACAACTGAAGCCATGGTTATTTGCTTAAAGAAAACAATGTTGCTTTTCTTCCATGATTCAAAGGACTTCGAAGGCAGCAGATGGGAAGAAAAGGGAGTCTTCCTGTCTCTGGCTCTCTTGAGTTGATTTTTAAAGTGCCCATCTCTTGAAAAGACCTGTTAAAAAAAATTAGGAGGAAAGGATGGTATTGAAAAATCAACATGAAAAGTGGTACTTTCTCCCTGAGCTGATTCTTCTTCCTGGGCCCACTGAAAGATCCTTACGTTATCATGTAAGAGCGAGGCCTCCTTGAGCAGAGCAGAGACATGATATCGAGAGTATGAAGTGGCTGTTACTGAAGCGAGTTGCAGTTTGCTGTAAAGGAACTTCTGAGAGTGACGTTGGCCACAGGGACGTTTCCCTCTTCTTGGCATTGAACAGAGACCATCACAGACCACAAAAGGGCTCAGAACCGACCTCCATTCCAAGTGCAGTTTTCAGTGACACTTGAGACCTTGTGTTATGGCCAGATTGTGACCGTTTTCCAACCTAAGCCTTCTGCTGCTTTTATAACACACCGTTTTAGAATCTGCTTAGGAAATGCTATTAAAGATGTGTCAGGCTTGAACAAATTAGCATTTCCTCCCCACCACCCTGAGACTGACAGAGTGATGGATGCATTGGTTTATCAAGATCATGAGTGGCAGCTGGCCCCATTGTGTCCCCAATTCAAGGAAGGATCACCCAACACCACAACAGGCCAGGATTGTCTCCCAAATTCCTCAGATTCCAAATGCACAAAGGAGGTGTGCTAGTCCTGGAGCCATCATCCCCTGGGGAAGGCAGATTATTTTTAAACTCTTGTGTTGTCTTCACTGCAGACAGATGGGCCTCCTGTATCCTAAACAGAGGCTATTTAATAACATTTGCTTCTTATCATTAATTTTCTTTACTCACCTAATCTAATGAATCTGAGCTGGTATGGAACATCATTTGAAATGTTCCAAAACAAAGCAAGAAATATTTAGCCTAGTACTTTTCTTTTGGAGAGGTGAGTATTAAATAGAGCTTAACGATTTTTTTTTTATTACCTCTGAGATTTGAAATTCCTTCCATGGCCTTGCACGTATCATTTTGTGAGTATAATGCTGCCATTAGCCCAGATGTCTTAAAAATATGTACAATCCTCCTAGCAATGTAGGCTCATTTGACATTCTTGCTAAATTTATTGGGGTTAGGGCTGGAATGAGAAAAATGATAGAAATACAAGTAAGCAACAAACAAAAAAAGAATTAGAGTAGAATAACAGACACTGAAATAAAAGCAAAATGTTCACTCATATTTTGTCATCCAGACCTACTGATCGAAAGAAAAATTACAAAGATTTAAAAAAATCCAACTATAAGTATTATGAGGAAATGTCCTGAGGATTTTTTTTTTTTTTTGACAATCCTTCCTAAATATTTCAAGCTGATTGACAAAGGATACAAATCCATCACATTGCTTAGTGGCCAATATTTTATGGTATCTTAACCTCTCAGTTCTAGGAAGTAGTTATAATCATGTTCGCTTACAACTCCCCTTCCCATTATTAAAGGTTGAAAAATAGTAAGGTTTAGTTGACATGATTCACATATGACCTTAATGGAGAAAGACATTGAGAGGGAAGACTCCCAGCTTCTAAGTCTAGTTCATCTATTACCCTATAAAAGCTGTCTCTGACACTTAGAAATGCTCCCACACCCTTGCATACTTACTTTTTAGAAAGTGTGCAGTATGGTAACTCCCTTTCTGAAGGCCAATGGCAAGGGCATGTCTGACTTCAAAATGTGGTTACATTTTATGCTGGGAATGTATGGCAGAAAATAGTAGGCCAACCAGGTGGAGAAATAAAGCCAGAAGAGACAGTATATTTTCGGGAGCAATTTAGTGCATGATTGATCTCACTGATACTGTTAGTGTAGTGTTTTATAGCTGACTAGGTTTACCTAAAGCAAATGGCCAGCACTCTGTTTGGGAAAAATCATGAGAGAAAATGCATTGATTAGTTGGTAAGATAACTCCGTACTTCCATATTCTAAAATTAGGAAATCAGCCTGTCATTGCTAACTTGGAAAGATGTTCATGATGTCTTATGTCTCACTGATCCGCAGCCAGGGTCACCAGGAACTTCTCTTTACTTTGTGTTTTCCTTGCCCAATTAAGTCTTCCTCTACTTTTGTGATTTTTTTTTTTTTTAAACTGGCTTTATTCAGTCTTTGTTTTCCTCTGGAATAACTGAGAGGCAGTTGTGTCCACGATGCAAACTGAATTTATAGGATGTTTTAGAGAGAGAGAGAAAAAAAGGATGAATTTCAAAATTGTATGCTGATAATGTGAACTGGATTTATTTAAATTAAGGCATCACTATATTTGCGTGCATGGATTATCCTTTCTCTGCGAATGTTAATAGCAGGATTCTTTTTCCCCATTCTTTCTGTGCGGTGTGATAGAGAAAACACATGTCCTATAATGAAGTGGGAATGAGGTTTTAACCAACATTAAATAACGCAGAACACCTCTCCTCCACACCTCATTCTCCCATCTAATTCTTAGGGCAATATAATCTTTCTTCCTCTTTACTCCCATCCAAAATTAATCAAGATGTTATTGATGAGTGGTGTGGAGCTAGGGTGGCAAATTACAGCCTGTGGGCTAAGGATGGCTCTCACATTTTTAAATGGTTAAAAAAATCAAAAAAAGGATAATATTCTGTGACATGTGAAAATTGTATGAGATTCAAATTGTCAGTGTCCATAAATAAAGTTTTATTGGAACCCTGCCACGCTCATTTCCTTCCTGTCTCTGGCTTCTCTCCTACTACAATGGCGGAGTTCAGTAGTTGCAGCAGAGACCGTATGACTTGTAAAGCCTAAAACGTTTGCTCTCTGGCTCATTGCAGAAAAGTTTGCCGACCCCTGGTGTGGAGGCTGATTGAAAATGAATAACCGTCAGTAACAGAAAGAGCACAGCCTTTAGAGTCAGATAGTAGAATCCATGTTGTGCCTCAGTTTCTCAAAAGGTAAAACGATTATGGATTATTCCACCTTAGAAGTTTTGGTGGGGATGCAATGAGATAGTGGATGTAAAGTATATGTACATATGTAGCATGCTGCCATGTACCTTATAGATGTTCAGCCAGGGCTTGTATCTTTCCCTTTTGGTGTTGCCAGTATTTCAGGTTCTTATTTTACCTCGGGTCACCTGTTCACACAGAAATGGAACAAAAATGCCCTTTCCCAAGTCTGACAGTAGCTGGAGAGACAGAAACCCACGTCTCCTCTGCCTTTCCTTCCTTTATGCAGACTCCTTTCCTCCACACACCTGTGGCGTTTAGCCCCATGAGGGCAGCAAAATGTCATTTTAACTTGAGGCGAATGGGTATATAGAATTGGTCTTGACCTTGAAGGAAAGAAAAGCACTCTAGGCAACAGTCATTCGAGGAAACTTCAGAGAAACTGCTCCATCAGAGTGATGTAGCACATTGACTTCTGATGGAAGTTTTCACAGGTGACATTCTGAGCCCTGTGCAGCCTGTGTCTCGGAGGCAGCCAGTGAAGGAACCCCTGCAGTCACGTGGCTGCCTCCACCCTCAGAGCTGTGTTCACCCACCCGCCTTAACACACTTGTTGTTAAGCTGATGTGGTTGCTTTCTAAACTGCATATCCACTGGCCAGAAAGAAATAAAAAGCTTCCCTGCGTGAAGATGAAGGTTCATTGGCAACGTCTTCTTCAGTCTTTTAGCAAGAACAGCAAACAGAGAACTCCCTTCTTTGCGACTTAAGTTACACATATTTTTTTTCTCTTTTTTACTTTCAAAGCTGGCAGCTCATAAGAGCAGCATTCAGATAGACTGTTCCAGGGATGTGGGGCATCATGAATGGGGCATTTCTTATCCTCCGGGCCTCCTTTCTCTGTGCTGTCGCTTTCCATGTATTATTAGCCACCTTGCAAAGTCGGAGCTTTGCCAACAGCTTGCTTCTGGATCCTGTGGGCTGCTGTCTGAATCTGTTGGTTGTCCAGTAAAATAAGTTAGTTTCTGTATTTTGTAGGAAAAAAAATAATCTGATTGTATCAAATGCACTTAGATTATTAGTATGTGTGGTAGCTCACCTGAGTAAACTGGAGTAATGCCGATACTATGTGCTCATGATAGTGTAGGTTTTCATGTGAATTTTGCACAAAATTGATGAATGGTGTGCTCATTTGGCTCTTTACTTTTCTTGCTGTTAAAAAGTTAGCTTCTTTTGTAGCCATTGAAATACAAAACAAAACGAAATTAGCTTCTACTTTACTGTTTTTCTCTTCTTTTAAAAACATTTTCATGTGACCTAGCAGTCTAAATTAATTGGCTATAAATGGGTGGGAGGGTGTCGTTTCAAACCTTTTATAATTTGGTATTTCTTTGGTGGGGAGGGGACAGCGGATACCAGAGCTTTAGTTCTTGTTATTGGCTTATGATGATAGTCTGGAATTATTTTATAGATTGTGTTTGGCTGCCAGCATGGTGCTGGGGTGTGATTAATTTGTGCAGCTTGCCATTGGATAAATAATATTTATTCCTTGGATCCTTGTTCAGAAGGGATTAGCCAAGTGAACTGGAAAACATGCTTTTGCAGGAGAGCTTTCACTGTTTGTGATAATCAATGAACAATCGAGTGGCTGATTTAATTCAGCTCTAACAGAGCTAGCTGACTCATTGGCTCTTAATGCTTCTTAGCTTCTTTGGTAGTGTTTTTAATCTTCAGTTTCTTACACATACACCAATATTACAGGAGACATAGTTCAGAACTTAACATTTCCCCAGGGATCTTACTCTGGGAATTTAAAACAAATATCTCTTAAAATGGGTTTCCAGAAAGTTGTTTTTCTGCTGGGTCTGTTTTTTCTGTCTTTCTTCTAATGGAAAACAATCTTTTGAAAGGATAAAGTAAACTTAGCTTTTTTTTGGAAAGAGAGTGTTAAAGCAAAATAAAAAACAAAAAAGACACAGGTGATACCTTAGAGACCTATGTGGCATAGTACTCTCCAAGCCCCTAACATGGCTTTGGGTTTCGGTATTGCATCATTTATAGGGCTAAATAATTTATAGTCAAGCTTATGCCTTGTGGGATGGTTGGAGAGTGTTCCACCAGGAGGCAAGAGTTTCTCTTCAAATCTACCGTCCACTTGATTTATGTATCTGATAAGTGACTGCAAAATAGAGAGGTCAGGTTAGGGAAGCTTTCTCCTTCTTGGGCTTCTTTGCCTTTGAATGGTTTCCTCCTGTGCTTTGTTCCTCTGAACAGTGCATTGACTTGCCCTGTGTAGCGGAGCTGGAGGGTTGCTTATGAGTTGTAGTAACATGTCTTTTGCCTTCCAGGGAGCAAGAGTATAAATATCCCAGGTACTTTAGCCTAAATTTAAGTGACAAGTGAGTGTAGAGTTGCCAGAGTTAGCAAAGAGAACTATAGGGCATCCAGTTAAATTTCAATTTCAGGGAAACAGCAGATCATTTTTTAGTATTAAGTGTGCTTCTGTATTTTATCTGGCAACCCTAAGTGAGTGTTGGGAATTAGTTTTCTCTATCCAGAGGGTCCTCAGGTTAGGCCAGATATTCAGAGGCAATTGTGAATGAGAAAAGAGAGTGCCATTTATTAAGCCCCTTTTTATATCAAGTACTTTGTATTTAGTCCTCAGCTTGTGAGGTAGGTATAATAAACCCATTGTACCTTTGATGATAAAAGTAGCTAACATTTATTGAGTGCTTTCTATGTGCTGGGCACTGTTCTAAGAACTTTGATGTATCTTCATTCGGTGCTTAAAATAACCGTGTGAAGGTTAGGTACTGTTATGATTTCCATTTTACAAGGGAGGAAACTGAGCTGCAAGGTCACATAGCTAGTGAGGGATTGTTTTGGGTTGAAGAAAAAGGATGCATGGGGAGTATCTTGCCCAAGGTCACATAATTAGTAATTAGTGGAGCCCAGATGCGGATGCAGGTCTCTTTACTCCAGCTGTTCTTACCTTAAAACACACAGATGCCTGGGCCCACCCCCAGAGAGTTGGATTCAGTTTGGTTTGAGATTGGCCTCGGCAGGGGGATTTTTAAAACTTCCCCAGGCAATTTTAATGTGCAGCCAGGGTGAGAACCATTGCTTTACTCCATTTTTGGAGTAAAATGAATTACTCTCCTTAGGAAATCTGGTCGCTCTATGTGGCCATTCCTTTAGTCCCTGCCCACAGAAACACACCATTCCAAATCTGGCAGCTAATTTTTCATGGTCTTTGTTTCTTCAAAATTATTTTCAGGAAGTCCTGGTGAATATATGTTGGGGTATAAATAAACCACAAAGAAGGACCTCTTGGGGGTATTCTGTTGATGGATTTTCTGAACGATCTTTTCTTTTTCATTCCTCCATTCTACTTCCTGGCAGAGGGAATATCCCTTTGTTCTTCATTTAGCTCCAGCTGGGTACCAGCCTGGGTATTTTGATAGGTTTACAGATTAATAAAACTAGACCCCTACCCTCCAGGCATTTTCAATTTTGGAAGGGAAGCATATAAATGTAATCCTAGGTTTAATTTTTTAAAAATGTAATCCTAGGTTTAATTTTTTAAAAATCAATTCAGAGGAACACAAAGTATTAAGGAATTCGGAGGTGGCGGAAGCAGGGAGGGAGTGGTGTGGAGTGTGACCTCAGCATTTGCGGCCTTGGTGAGTTCCTGCCCCACCACTTACTCCCTACAGAGCCATGGCCAGTTCCTGAGCCCTCCTGGCCTCCGTGGCCTCTTTGCACAGCAGATGTACCAGTCCTTTGACGGGAGACATAATGAGTTAGTGTTCGTGGAGCGCACACGGCCCACCTGGTCCAGGGCGAAGGCTCAGTCCCTGTGAGCTGCCATGTTCTGTACGTCACTTTAAGCTTCCCAGCGGGCTCCCACTCATGCTGATGGGCCTAAAAGCATGAATTGTGGTTACTGAGCTTTATCTTTTGGTCTTTGAGTTTACAAGGTGAGGAATTTTCATTAATTTGGTAACCAGTGAGGAAACGGGAAGGTGTGGGAAACTAGACACAGTCCTGGAAGATGGTCCCACAGGAACTAGAGTGGGAGGCGTCAGGACCCCAAGACCTCGGTTAGGCATTTGGTGCAAGGTCTCAGATACACATCACATCCATGTGGTGGGTAGGGCAGAGGGCTTGACGGAGGCTCCAGTCTCGGTGGTGACACTCACAGATGGATGGCACAGGAGGAGAGGGCTGATTGTTAAAGGTAAAAGGATGACGCGTGGCAGCCGCATTACAAGCAATACAGTGCCGCATTCCATGTTACTATGCACATGCCGAGCTTGCTCGTTTGGGGATAATGTGGACTCTTGCCCTGTCTGACTGCTACTGGTTTAAGAGCATGGATGAAGAAAGGTTCACATCACTGCCACCGTCCCATCT
The DNA here is from genome assembly GCF_000956105.1 of Propithecus coquereli. Taxonomy (NCBI): domain Eukaryota; kingdom Metazoa; phylum Chordata; class Mammalia; order Primates; family Indriidae; genus Propithecus; species Propithecus coquereli. The sequence goes on from NW_012148030.1 coordinate 3,326,148, forward strand.
GTGCTTTATGTTGAACTCGTACTTTCTTCCCCTAGTTTGTTTAGGTCTAAGTAGAATACTTTGCATAGGAAATCGATAAATCTTCAACTGTAGTTTGACTGATGGGGCAATTTCTTTATTACCAGACAGTTCTGTGAGCAATGAATACTTCTAATATCCCGAGTATATTAATTTCTAAGTGGGAGTTAGAGTAACGAGGCATTTACTAATGTTAGGCTCAACTTATAATTTAGAAACAGAAGGTAGATGACTCGCAAGGACTGTTCTTACTGTAGATTTTTAAGGTCATTGGAAAGCTTTTGTTTTTGTTGCAAACTCTGTACTTTATGTATGATATGAGGGGGCCTTTTAGAAGGTTGCTAACACTTACATTTTCTCTTTGCCTGTGTATCATGGATTGGGGGTTGGCAAACTTCTTCTGTGAAGTGCCGGATAGTTAATATTTTAGGTTTTACCATACCGTCTCTGTCACAACTACTCATCTCTGCTCTTGTGACAGGATGGCGGCAGTAGACAATGTGTAAACACATGAGCTTTGCTATGGTCCAGTGCAACTTTGTTTACAAAAAACATGCAGTGGGCTGGACTTGGCCCTGAGGCCGTGGTTTTCTCTCCCCTAGCCTCTTCTATGCCTACGGGAGCAGCAGCTCTTGGTTCACTCAGCCATCAGCAGTGTAACTGGGATCAATAGAAAAACCAACTTCATGGGGCTATTTTGATGTAGAATAAGCTCACATGAGTAGTTTTATATAGTGGCGGAACATAGTAAGGTTACAGAAAATGTCGGCTAAAAGGCAAAATGAAATCCATTTCGGTCTGCGTTACATGTTAACCCTGATGTTTAGTTGCAATCGTTTTTAGGTAGGAAGGAGAGACTGGTGAAGAGAAATTTTTGAAGGGCCATTTAAGATCACAGCTCTACACAATGAACAGATGTAAACAAAGTATAAATTGACTTTCAACAGACTAGAAAAAGTTGGTGAGATCACAGAAAGCTCCATAGGGCCAATATTGTTTATTCTTTGGATGATTTTTTTTCTTCTTTGAAATTTTGTTTCATTCTCTTTCTGGAAGTGAGTTACACTGTTACTTCTTTTTTAGCATAGATTTGGGCTCTCCTCCCCCCAGTAGCGGAGGTGTAGTTTGCTAGAAAGGAAACGTTAGAAGCACTTACTGAGTGCCTGCTGTGTGTTCACCTTGTGTGAGGCGTTGCAGCTGCAGAGGGAGTTTCCAGTAATCAAAGAGTTCGCAGTGGAATTGGGAGAGAAACACATACATGCGTGAAGCAGCCAGGCACACAGCTAAGGCAGTGTGTGTAAGTGAGGGCTCGTGACCCGGTTGGGCTGTGTAAAGACGTCTAGGTAATTCAGTGTGAGAAAGAAGTTGTATCTCATGACATTAATCTGTGGAAGCTTCATGGAGAAGAATCTAGGTAGGGACCTTGCGAGTGTATTTTATCTTGACCAAGTAGATCTCTTTCCTAGGAAATAATTCTGCCCTGTTACCCGCAGGCATCAAGCTCGATTTTTACTGGATAAAGTGTCTCCTCGTTTTAAAAATGGGGCACTGAATTGCCAAGGCAGTGACACGGAGGGCAGACCTTTGTGGCCACGGCCCACATGGATTGTAATGGCTTTAGGCATTTGGTTTTGCTTCACACTTTAAAGAACTGAAAAGTGAGGGTGATTGATTTATTCATGAAAACGTGTCCCACGCAACTGCTATTTATGCCTGGAATTCTTGTTATGAGTAGTCAGGCTGGTCTGGGGAGGATCACTAGTGGTGGGGAAAGAGCGGTGAGGAGCAGGTGCCCACTGGGATGGAAGTTCCACAGAGCGGGAATTTGGGGCTGTCGGATTCGTTGCCATGTCCCCAGCACATGAGAACAGAGAGTGCCATAGGGTTGGTGCTCAATCATTTCTGAGTAAGGGAGTGAGAGAAGTGAGTAAGGGAGTACCCCCAATTTGGTGTTAGGCATACAAGCAGGGTAGTCTGACGACAAAAGGGACACGAAACAAGTGAGAATAACGCAGTAGATGGGGCCAGATGGAGTGTTCAGGTGAGCAGAGGAAGGAGAGACCAGCTGTCCCTCTTGGAGTTCAGGAAGGCTTCGGACGCAGTGTTGTATGAACTTGGTCTTTCAGGATGGTTGGAAATACATCAGTTATATCAGGGCAAGGAGAGCAGATGCAAGCACACCTAACAAGAGGAACAGCAGGGCAGAGCATGCTGGAATTAAAGAGCAAGATGTGACTGAGCTGCTTTGCTGGGGATGTCTGACCCTCCTTGATGCAGGATCCACAGTTAGATTTCTTGGAATCCCTCTGTGTGCTCCAAGTATCAAATGCCACATGGGACTCCCCAGCCATAACAGGGACAGTAGCCTCTTCAACAGGGCAAACACTGGAGACAAGAGCAGAGAGGAGGGGCCTCGTCCACGCAGCTGGCCAGAGCTCTCACTCAGCCTGCGTTTAGTGAGGTGACAGAGGTGATATTTGGCCAATGTGTCCTCCTTCTTCTTCCTGTTTTTAAAATACATTCAGGATACTCCCTCTAGCTTGTATGAATTGACAGTCCTGCTTTAAATAATACCTACTATTAATATTTATTGAGGAACATTATTCATGTGCCAGACAATGTGCTAAGGGCTTCACCTGTAGTACTTGGTATGGATTTCTTACAATGTCCCTAGCAAATAGGTACAGTTATTATCTCTACCCCTGCTGTTCTGGGGCAGGGACCTTGTTCGTTTTGTTTGCTACTCTCTCTCTCAGGCCTAGAATGGTGCCTGACACTTATTAGGTGCTGGATTTTGAATGAATTAATCATGTGCAGATTACTTTGACCAAGTCATATTGGTCCTGTACGGAAGTTGGGGACCAGGACATTGTGGTTGCAAAGTCTGGACTCCTTACCCTGCACTGTATCAGCTTCCCGATGCCCAGCTGGAGAAGAAGATCCCAAACCTTTTCAGACTTGAGGACTCCTTTTTAATGACTTTTTATAGACTTGAGGACTTCCTTATAAAGTTGTGGAATGCTTCACACAGATGTTATACTTTTGGTCATTCTCTAATTTGTTGTGGATAAAACATTTACAATAAATTAGGTAATATTTAAAAGTAGCTTTGTATTTAAACATTTGCAACAATATGTGTATGTACCTCTCCTAATTCCATCTACTGGCAATGCTTGGTTTGCATGAGAATTGGGTCACCTGTAATCATGTGACTCCGAAGCTGATAGTTTGTCAAGTCTGTGGCTTAGAATATGAACCCTGTCTCTTGGGTTGGACCTGAGTCTAAACTGACCCTAGAGTTGGAAATTTAGTGGCTTAGCTGACAGAACTCACATGAACAATTGCTGCTATGCCTTATTAAAGAAGAACAGTTCATCTCATTCACAAACATTTTCTAAAGTCTTGGGCTCCATAGAAAGTTCCTTTGTTCCAGGGAGCTTATTGTCTGCTGGAGGAGATGAAACTCATGGAAATGGGGTAAAATGTGGTAAGTGCTTTAACAGAAACTACAGGAGCTTAGAGGAGGGAAGAGTTGACATTTGCATGGTATTTCACAAACGTATCTGTGGCCCTTGGATCTGGAAGGACACAACTGTTCTCTGCCTTGTTCTAGTTGTATATGGGTGTTCTGGAAGGAAGCACAAAGGAAACTTACGTTGATAAGGTTGAGCATGGCACTGGTGCAGGTTTGCTATCCAGTTTATTGAAGCAAGATAAAAACATAGACAAAGGGAAGGAGATGATGAAGAGAAAGATGTTTGAAATAATCAAGAACCCAAACAAATGTACCTGTAATCTTCTCCCACCCTCATCTCCTAAGGTAACCAAAATAGCTGCACAAAGATAGTTTCCCACAACCTTCCATCACTTTCAATGTACTTGGGAGTCCCATTTCTGGGGAATAAAGACACTTGTAGGAAGAGTGAGTTGCAGCAGGGATTAGCATGAGTCTGTGGCTTGAGGACCGGTAATTAGGCCAGCAGGTTTTTTTGAACTACAGAGCAATTTGTTAAAAATAATGTTTTTTAAAAAAAAAATACACCAAAACCGAGTTTCTCAGCATAATGAGAAGGAAAGTTCTAGAGGTCAAACTTTGGGTCTCTCTACTTCTCATTTGAGATTTTTATGAGCCAGAAAGCTTCTTCATTAAACAGCAATTTCAACATTGCCAGACTGTATGTTTTTTGGGTTATTATGCTTTCACAGAATTTTTGAAATATAGCCACACTTCGGAATGAAAATTCAAAATGAAAATGCTTACATGGACTTAGTAGAAGTGCTGGTATCTGCCTTTCTACTTTAGTGGTTTTGTTTGGTTTATGTGCTTGTTTATTTAGTTATTTTCGAAAGAAGCCATCAGGCCTGCCCAGTCAGTAGTCTGCCTCACTGGTTCAACTGGAAAGGGGTTTTAAACCCTCCTCGCCTCCACTCTCAATTCATGTACCATGAATTATAACTTCATGAATTATTGGTGCCTGCTTGGGTGGTCAGTAAATTAATTCATCAGCATTTCCTTCAAAACTTCTCATTTTCCTGGCATGTTGACTTGATATTACCAGTTGGCAGCCTTTTCCTTGTACATTCTGGGTTCTTAATGTTGAAACAGAATACAGGCTTAATCTTGGAGTCAAAGAAGGAATCAGCAATTAAATTATCTGGGCCTACATACATTTTTTAAAAAGTATACTTCCCCTGTTCAGAATTAGATCATGGCACAAACTTGAGCTCTTCATTCATCTGTACAAAGGTTTACTGTGCTGGGAGTTGCAGGTCGGGGGTACAGTGGAGTGAATTAGAAATTCAAAATCATGGCCCCGGAGAGCCCCACATTCTTCTTGTTGGGGTGTATCTGTGTGTGAGAAAATAGATAACTAGCATATGAAATTAACAAGATTGTTTCAGACAATAGGAAGTTCTATGACAGAAACAAATGGTCCATATGAAAAGAAGGAGCAGAAGTCGGGGAAACCTCATGTTCAGGGTATAATCTGTGTTCAAAAGATCCTGTTCTGAAATCGATGGGGGCAGTGAGTACGCAGGTGTATTAGGATCTTTTGGATGTCATTTAATGAAGAGTTACGGTTTAAAGTGAGGCAGCATTAACTTCACGTCTCAGCTTCACCCCTTGGATTTTCTCTCAGCCAACAGGAAGTAATATCTGCCCTGTGGAGCTGTTACAAGGAGTCAAAATAAACACAGGTAAACTTACCCGTAAACTTACCTGGTAAACAGTAAGTGCTGTCTTTAGTATTAGGTGTCCTAGTCACGGGAGTTACGGCTGATCTAAACTGTTTTTAAAATTAAAACCACTAGGCTTCACTAGGCTGCGAGCACAGAGGAGGTCTGGGGGGGCTGTGCTGAAACAGTCAAATACTAAGCAGTGGCTGGCACCCTGCACAGACCCCATCACAGAGGAAGCTCTTCACAAATATGCAAATATCCATTGATTTTAATTAAGTTTATATTTTATCTATTAAGGGAGCAAATGAACCTCCAGTGTTAGTTGTTATTTTTGTCATTTGCCACTATTCAGTATTTTTGTCTTTTCACATATTCTATGTTTTAAATACCATTAGGATATCTTCCCCTCTCCCTTTTTAAAACAAAATACTTTTGGGACCCAGAACTCAAATTCTTCCTTTCTAACTTATTTATACTTCTTTTAAAATCTCCTCCTGATACAAAGAGAGATCTACCTATAATTGTTTCAAAGGAGGAAAACTGAAAAACTGGAAACTAGCTCATCTAAAAATATTTAGCAAGTTAGTCACGGGGAATAGAATAGATTTTGAGTCTTTTGGTTTTCAGTGGAGAGTGGAGTTTGATTTTTCCTAATGTGTGAAATTGGGTAGAGCACACTCAATAATATATGTGCATGCTCCCTACAAGCAGTCACGTCATCGAAGTATGTGTGTGCGCAAGAGAGAACACACTGATTTCTCTTTCCTGGTTTGCCATAAGAGGGGAGTGCTTTAAAGAATCTTCTCATCTGCAAATTGTAAGGTACTTGGGGATAGGCACTGGTATGTTCAGACATGCGTGTCCCTGTGTGTTCATGTATGTATGATTGTACCCGGTCATGTCCCCCTCCCAGGCTTTAACATGATGCACCCCTGTAAATGTTGAGGGTCAGCAGGTGCTAGTTCATTCCACACAGACATTTCACCCAGGTTATTCTGGAAAACATTCTGAAGAGTCACAGCATTGATCATGAAGTAGGAGATTTGACATCTGAAATGACTTGGAGCTAGGACTCTACATTTCCTTTCCCATTTTCTCTTGAGTGTTTTTGAGGACAATGTTTCTTACTCTTGCTTGAATATCAGAGTCATCTGGAAAACAAACTTCAGATTCCAAGGTTTTTCCCCCAAAGATTTGGGTTGATTTGGTGTGTCGTGTGCCACTGGATTCTGGTGATTCCTGGGACAAAGCAAATTTGGGACACAGGTGAAGATAAGAAAGGGGGAATAAGATAAAGCTCACCTGGAAGGATAGTCCAGGAATAGGGAACAGAGTTTGCAAAGTCACAGAGGTTCAGGAGAACATAGGAGCAAGCAGAGTGGTTCTGTGTGCCTCAAGGGCATGGATGGGGAAGCTGAAGCCTGGGAGCTAGTAGAGAGACTCACAGCCTCCTGGTCAAGGCCAAGGAGTTTCTACTTCATTGTGGACCCAGTGCTGTGACTTTATTAACTGTGTACATGTTTTGTCTTTATTGATGGCCATAGAAGTAATATTTTCTATTAAAAATGGAAACATTACTAGAATAAGTGACCCAAAAAGAGAAATTCTCCCGGAATTCTACTCCACTCAACTCAATTGAAATTGCTATTGTAAAGTGTTTGTAACTCAGTCGAAATTACTATCATAAATCGGTGGGTAAGATGGAGCGTACTGGGGAGAGGCTCAAACCTGGAGATAAGTTATTGTGCAATTTACTATCCCAGGGAAGAGATGAATGAGGGTTTGAAAAAGGCATGGGAGGTGAGAAAACGGGAGGCAGCTGAGAAGGGTGTGGACCTTAGAAAGGATCAGGGTGTGGTGGACAGAAAGAGGTAGAGGATTCAAGGAGCTCTGAGGCTTCTGGTGTGGCTGACAGGCTGAGGCTGCGTAGCGGCATCATTAAGCATGTAGGAGTCTGGTGGAAAGATAATAAGATTGGGGACGTGTAAACTTTGAAGTGGCCAGGCCAGGGGGATGTCTGCATGAAGATGTCTACTTTCCAGGCAGCTGGAAATTTCAAAGTGGGACTTAGGCATGAGTTGGGATTCAGGAATATAGATTTGGAAGCCATGGATACATGAAAACAGACTGAGGTTCAGAGAAAGGGAGGCAAGAGACACAATAGTAAAATGAGTCATTACTGCCCAGGTGTTTTTGTTTTCTAAGGGCCCATGTTTAGGCTACAGCAGTGGAAGAGAGATGAGTAAATTATCTCCACACGTCAAAGAGTTATAGAATCTGTTCTCATATGAATTCATCAAAATTTAAGTTTTCATACTGAAAAGTAGACAATTCCTAAAGGAGCCATCATATCAACGTTTTTTTTTTTTTTTAAAAAAAAACAAACTTAGGAGAAGTCCAAATACAGGATATTTATGGATTAAAGAAATGTTCAATTTAGATTCCAAATGTGGCCATTCCCATCGCTGTGTGGTGAAAAAAATCATGGTTCTGAGGAGGCTATAATACCTTTTAAAATGTACCACTGGCAAACTATGACAATAATATGAGTTTTGGATTTTTGTTATTGGATGTTGGGTGTGTGTGTGTTTGAATTGGGTTTATAGAAATTAACATCTGAAATTATTCATCTGACTTCTGGGGCACATTTTGTTTTTTGAAATACATTTTTTCCCTATTTATTCCTGTAATTATTAGAGATTAAAAGGGAATGACAAGGATTACATCCTAGTTTAAACATGTTGAACTTAAAAAAAGGCAAATTTATTTTTAAGATTTAAAATAGCTATTATTTGTAAGTGGATTTGTGGCAGATTTGTGGTTTTAGAACGCACGCCGACTTCCGGTGGCTTCAGACCTGGGTTTGAATCCCAGCTGGGGCACTCGCCCCTCTGGAGAGTGACTCAGCACCTCTAAGTTTCAAGCTTCATGTCTGCTGGTGAGGATAACACCACAGGCTATGCAGGATAGCTTGAGGATTAGGTTACACTGTGGATGAAATGCCAAAACACAGTTCTAACCTGCCCAGGGTTGGTATTCAAACAATGTCCATTCCTTTTCTGTTCTCCCTCTCCTTTCCAAAAAACTTACTGCTCTGTTTCTGTTAAGACCCTTTTGCAACACTTTATTTTAACATCATCCTTAATATATTGTCAGAAACCATATTTCCCAGTGCATATGATACAGTTTATAATTTCTGATTTAGCTTTTTAACTAAAAACTCACCTCTTGCTGCTTACAGCTATGGGGATAGGTTTCTAACTCTGCTTTTCTGGTGGCAACTGAATCCCTGTTCTCCCAGTGATGAATTTCGTCCCCTGTGTACAAATAGAAACATCCCGAGTGCCATGCTTTGGCCGTGAGTGGAGTTATTTCTCATACTTCTGCAGACTTTGGCGAGGGTAGAATCAGAGAGGTCTCAGGCCGTCACCCCCTTTTTGAATTAGTATCTTGAAAGTCACAGCAGCTTAGGCTTGTAGATCGTGTCAGAGTTTTGTCATGTGCTCTCCACTGCGAGATGTGCAGGTCACCCGGAGCTCTGTGCCTTCAGGTGTGTGAGTAAGGCCGAGGCAGTGTGATCTCAGTGCCACTGAGTGCTTTTCCATCATTGCTGGGCTGCTGTGGTTTCTGTGCCTAAAAATGTAGCTTCAAACAAGCAGCCCACATTCCAGAACTTGAAGAGATGTTATTGGCCCTTATCAGTTTTCTCTTTGAGAAGATGATAGACCCTGCACAGGTTCCAGAAACGGTGTCTGAAGGAAACTGGAAGGAAGTGTTTGAAATGACACATGTGCCTGTGATGCCGGTAACCAAGGAAACACGTCCCTGATACAGAGCTTTCTTTAAAAAAAAATGATGGTACCTTTCTGGGATTGTCTCAGAATCACCCACAGCAAGATTCTAAAGGGATTTGAAATTAAACTAGGTCACTTCTAGAAACTGTATCAAGAGTTAACAGAGTAGATGAGAAATCACTTCTTTAAAAATGCACTAGTTAGAAGGGGAACCAAATATATTGTGGATATAATATATGTGGTACCATCCGAATAATCTGAATCTTGTTTATAGTGGATATTTAATAAATCTTACCTGGATCAAACTTTCTCCTGTTCTTGCCTTATTATTTGTATTATTTTTATTCTTTATTTCCCTCCTATTTCCAATTAATCTTCAGGTTCTCTCCACCCTTTTTATAACGGTTAGTTATTAAAATTATGTAGTAATAGTTTACTCAGCAACTACCCGTACTTTGCATGTGGATTTTGCTAATACCTGCATCACATGTAGAATCATAGAAACTGCAGTTAACTTAAAAGATAATCATATACAAACTTTTCTTTCAGTAAGTGAAAAACTGAATACTTAGGAATAGTTACTTAGAGGCAGAAGCTCTGGCTTTAATCTCAATGTAGTATATATGTTTTACTGTTACTGACACAAAGACCCGAGCATTGGTACAGATCACGCGATATTATTAACAACACCATTTTAACATTTATTTATGTTATAAAAGACTTCTGAGCACTGGACCACAGGAAAGAAATAAAGTACTGAATTCACAAACAGCAAAAGGGTTAGGACTGTCCTTCTGAATGCGAGGGTCTCAACATCAAATGCTACAATGGCCACACAGGCTTTGAAAATATGTAGACTGGACTGATATGATAACCTGGAGTAGGCAGGTATTTGGTGAATTGCAGTGGGCATAAGTACCTGAAGTCACTTAACCTTTGGAAGAACTCTTGACAGCCAGGCACGCAGCAGCCCCTTTCTTAGTCTTTATTGTAATCAACTGGAAAACTGAAATTGTGCTACATTTTTCTTTTTTTTTTTTTTTTTTGTGAGACAGAGTCTTACTCTTTTTGCCCGGGCTAGAGTGAGTGCCGTGGCGTCAGCCTAGCTCACAGCAACCTCAAACTTCTGGGCTCAAGCGATCCTTCTGCCTCAGCCTCCCGCATAGCTGGGACTATAGGCATGCGCCACCATGCCTGGCTAATTTTTTCTATATTTGTAGTTGTCCTGATTAATTTCTTTCTATTTTTAGTAGAGACGGGGGTCTTGCTCTTGCTCAGGCTGGTTTCGAACTCCTGAGCTCAAACAATCCACCCGCCTCGGCCTCCCAGGGTGCTAGGATTACAGGCGTGAGCCACCGCACCCGGCCTGTGCTACATTTTTCTAAGTGATACATTTCATAAGATGTTGAAGTGGGAAGACATGTACATAGAATTTTTCCTTGAGAGCACATTTTATACCTCATACCTGATTATCTGTTAATTAAATTATATGCCTGGGGATAAAATTTCAGTTTAGTTTAAAAGTTAAATTCTTACTGTCTGTGAAAGACACTGTGAGGCTGTGATGGGATTTTAGAAATACCAGATTATTAGAGAGTAATGAAAATTAGCATAGACCTTGAAACACATCTTTATTGTCCTAAAGCAGTCAAATGTTAGTGTGCATCAGAATACCCTGGAGGGCTTTGTACAACACAGATTGCTGGGCCTCGCTCCAAAATTTCTGATTCACTAGGTCTAGAGTGGGCTCTGAGAATTTGCATTTCTGACAAGTTCCCAGGAATTGCTGCTGCTGTTGCTGGCCTGAGGACTGCACGTTGAGGATCACTATGTTAAAGGAAACCTGACTGTTTACTTAATGTAATACAGATATTGCATTTAACTTGGTGCTTTTATTTTATTCTCGATCTAGTTGCTCAGCCAGTCACTTAGAGGCTGTGGCATCTCAGCACATCACATTCAGCAGTGTGCTGGTACATGCTTAACAGTGGGCTGTAGGGTTGGGGAGCAGCCTTGATTTGTAGTGTTGCCAATTTCTCTGATATAAATACTCTCGTATAGCCAATTTGAAGCTCCCAATATGACATCAGCTTGTAAAATTCCAGAAAATTTGATAGTCATTTCAGGACACCACTGAATCATAAGGAAGTGTCCGAGGTCAGGTTAAAATTCAATCTCAGGCGAGACAAACCCTTACTGCCTCTTTAAGGATGAGATACGGAGGGGAATGAAAAGTAAGCCCTTTTTCCATCAGAGGGTAGCACAGGGATGGGTATCTTCAAAGGGAAGTACACACTGTAGTTCAAAAATCAAAGAGTAGCTGTTCACAGAGGTTTTTTATCATCTCAAAAGCCTTTCAATTTTAAATTAGTTACTGACCTTAACTGAGATTTTTCACATAGGAAAAAAAAAAATCTAAATTTCTGGTTTTTTTATTGAACGAAAAATTAGGAGTTATGGCAACTCCAGCCCAGATTCTTACTCGATGGCAGCGAGCTGGAGCTGAGCAGGAGCAGCTGTGCCCTCCCCCTTGCACCTCTTGCAGACGGGGCAGGCCGTTCCCAGGTCACTCCTGTCCCCAGGCTTTCGGCTCTGTACACATCGGACCAGCTTCGCTCAGTTACACTCACGTATTTGATACCCCAAGGACCTTTAACACCTTAAGAGTGAAAGTGAATCAGATATCCCTTTTTGTTTCTTCTTCGGTGTGTTGATCGCCCCTCCTTTTTCCCGTGGGAGGGAGGGAGGGAAGAGGATTTATACTTTCTAGAAACAGAAGCCAAGACCTAAAGAACCCCCTAATTTCTTTTTCTAAACTATAGACCTGGAAACTAGACGAGGATATTCCTGATAAGAGAATACATGCTCCGAGGTGGTTTAATTATTGCTTATGGTATACACGCTTTTCAGAATCCTGTCA